>NW_021294442.1:0-1302 GCF_002162155.2 Triticum dicoccoides | reverse complement strand
GGGCGTCTTAGCGACACCACAAAAAGGGCTTTAAAAGAAATACCACAGTC
Source organism: Triticum dicoccoides (assembly GCF_002162155.2). Taxonomy (NCBI): domain Eukaryota; kingdom Viridiplantae; phylum Streptophyta; class Magnoliopsida; order Poales; family Poaceae; genus Triticum; species Triticum dicoccoides. The sequence continues at coordinate 1,252 of NW_021294442.1, read as the reverse complement.
GGACGTCAGGGCGACATCACAAAAAGGGCTTTAAAAGAAATGCCACAGTCGGACGTCGGGGCGACACCACAGAAAGGGCTTTAAAGGAAATGCCACAGTCGGACGTCGGGGCGACATCACAGAAAGGGCTTTAAAAGAAATGCCACAGTCGAGCGTCTTAGCGACACCACATAAAGGGCTTGAAAAGAAAGTAAAATACAACAATGCCACAGTCGGACGTCTGAGCGACATCGCAGAAAGGGCTTTTATTCACAAGTAAATAATACTCATAATAAACATTTAATTCATAAGAATAAATGGGTTAGTCCATCCACAGGAATAATCATTTAACCGGACTTAGCACTCATGCGAATCATAGGAGTCTCTGTCATCAAAACTGACATTTGATCAGGATAAGATAATATCGATCTTGGACATGGAATAGATGATTTTGAGGAATATATGACTCTGCAGAGTTTGTACAAATTTTTTCCCATAGTCAACGGATTTCCGTAGTCACGAAGGACTAGTTCCGTTTACGGTATTTCGGAAGAAAACACAGCTAACCAGTACACACCCATCCTACCTCTCGATGCTAGGAATCACCCTAGACATCGTCCAAGAAAAACTTTTGAGACGGGGAGATCACAATCTCGAATAGCATGGGATCAAATTTATATACGCGCGCTCTAAGGGGTGCCCCCTCTCGGTCCCAACCGGAAACACCCATGCCCCCTGACCGGATGACTGGCTTTAATCCAGGGCCATGGAACCATCATCACGGCCTCTCCTTTTTGGTGTGTACCAGGAAAGCGGTTTACAACTTACTAAACCATATTCCTTGCGGAAAACATGTGGTAGTACAGGGAAGGCGGAATGAAAGGAACTGGAATGATACGAGTTGACATTGAAGTCACATAGTCTGGCATAAGCCTGGCATGCTACAACACTGCCATCTTACCCATCCTCATGCCAACACATGGCCATGCATACTCACATCCATCCACTCATGGATTTTTGAAACTCACTTGCCTCATCATCTCAGGTAACATGACAATCATAGGTATGTTCATCAACATGCCATAAACCACTTAATGCAAACATGCCAAAACAATCATCATATCAAAAGTTCAAACATGCTTGCCTGGTTCAGAGTAGTCGGAGCCTAGCTCGGTGAAGTTCGCGGCTCCGTCACCTCCTTCGGTATCTACGGTATAGAGAAAATATATGCGCTATCGTAAATACCAAGAGGTGCACAAAAAGTATTCCAAAT
>NW_021294441.1:0-1460 GCF_002162155.2 Triticum dicoccoides | reverse complement strand
CGAGCTTTGACGAAGGAAATGCGCCCATTAGTGAGCAAATTGGCTGAAGAGACAGATCTTTCTCATTACTAGTCGATTTATGACGCCGACAACAAACGGGTTAATGCGCCAACTCATGATGTGGAAAATCTTATCCCGCCAATCCGTAAGCATATCTACTCCCCTGATGTTGAACCCTCCACACTTATAAGCGACGAAGTTGTATTCAAGGCCCTAACTGGAATCGACTGGGCAACCATTGACTTCCAGCCGCTGGGTGGAGAGAAGGATGATGAAGCGGCGGAAGATGATCCACAGCCGTCAAGTCAGCCCGGCGAAGAATCATGATCCGGAGGCCGTTTTAGCCTTCTGCATACTACAACACTTGTTGAAAACAATTATCCTTTTGGGCATCAAAGTGCCTTGTAATAGGCTAGTTTAAATACTTGGTCTACTATGCCATCGTGCATGTTCGCTTTGCATGACACTGTTAATCCGTCATGATTATGCTATGTCTGCTTATGATCCTTAGCACCTTTATTCAACCTGTTTCTGCATATAAAAAGTGTCCTGGCGGTTTACCGCCGGACGGGTCATAACGCCCAACATATAACTCGGGTTTATAACCAAGGTTGTACTTAAGAATAACCAAATATGAAATATATCATAGCTATGACATTGAATCACATCGTTGGTTTACCAACTTTTTGTAGTAAGGGTGATAACCCAAACCTTGAGTATTGATATTCCTCAGCTGTTGCTCGTTTATGAACAGGCCCAGACCAGGTTTAAATAGCATAGATAAATTACACTCATAAAGCATTATAAACCAAAAAAATCAAAAAAAAAGTTTGAAATAGTTATAATTGTGGTGTTGCAATGATCAAGAGGGTTGAAGTGATGGTTCGAATATGACCAAAGCCCCCAAGTGATTTCCCTGGTGGCCTTATGTCTATCAAGAGGTGTAGCTATGGTTCGAATACGACCAAGCCCCCAAGTGATTATGTGGGTTGTGCCCAAGGGATACCTATGTTTGAGCTGTGCTATGCATCAGACTCTCTTTGGTCCCTTTAATCCGGGCATTAAGCCTTAAGTAGATCAGAGCCCTGCTCATATGAAGTTGTGATATTGGCTTGATAGCCGGATTACCAAGGTAACAGAGCTGTGCTCTTATAATATGGGCTTGATAGCCGGATTACCAAGGTAACAGAGTTGTGCTCTTATAATATGGGCTTGATAGCCGAATTACCAAGGTAACAGAGCTGTGCTCTTATAATATGGGCTTGATAGCCGGATTACCAAGGTAACAGAGCTGTGCTCTTATAATATGGGCTTGATAGCCGGATTACCAAGGTAACAGAGACTCATGTATGGGAACGACAGAAGCCCCGCTTCAGCAAGGATGTCGGTTTATTATATCAATCATAATATATAGATTGTTTAAATATGTACATACGGAGAGCCTGTGGCTCAGGTGTAAT
>NW_021294440.1:0-1262 GCF_002162155.2 Triticum dicoccoides | reverse complement strand
CATGATCAACACCAGAACTCTATGGGTGTTCGATTCATCACAATGTAACTAGATTAGTGACTCTAGTGCAAGTGGGAGACTGTTGGAAATATGCCCTAGAGGCAATAATAAAAGTATTATTATATTTCATTGTTCATGATAATTGTCTTGTATTCATGCTATAACTGTATTATCCGGAAATCGTAATACACGTGTGAATACTTAGACCACACTATGTCCCTGGTAAGCCTCTAGTTGACCAGCTCGTTGTGATCAACAGATAGTCATGGTTTCCTGACTATGGACATTGGATGTAGTTGATAACGGGATCACATCATTAGGAGAATGATGTGATGGACAAGACCCAATCCTAAGCATAGCATAAAAGATCGTGTAGTTCGTTTTGCTAGAGCTTTGCAAGTGTCAAGTATCTCTTCCTTCGACCATGAGATCGTGTAACTCCCGGATACCGTAAGAATGCCTTTGGTGTACCAAACGTCACAACGTAACTGGGTGACTATAAAGGTACATTACAGGTATCTCCGAAAGTAGCTATTGGGTTGACACGGATCGAGACTGGGATTTGTCACTCCGTATGACGGAGAGGTATCTCTGGGCCCACTCGGTAATGCATCATCATATTGAGCTCAATGTGACCAAGGTGTTGGACACGGGATCATGCATTACGGTACGAGTAAAGTGACTTGCCGGTAACGAGACTGAACAAGGTATTGGGATACCGACGATCGAGTCTCGGGCAAGTAACATACCGATTGACAAAGGGAATTGCATACAGGGTTTGATCGAATCCTCGACATAGTGGTTCATCCGATGACAACATCGAGGAGCATGTGGGAGCCATCATGGGTATCCAGATCCCGCTGATGGTTATTGACTAAGAGAGTCTCGGTCATGTCTGCATGTCTCCCGAACCCGTAGGGTCTACACACTTAAGGTTCAGTTACGCTAGGGTTATAGGGATATGTATATGCAGTAACCCGAATGTTGTTCGGAGTCCCGGATGAGATCCCGGACGTCACGAGGAGCTCCGGAATGGTCCGGAGGTAAAGATTTATATATGGGAAGTCCTGTTTCGGGCATCGGGACAAGTTTCGGGGTTATCGGTATTGTACCGGGACCACCGGAAGGGTCCCGGGGGTCCACCGGGTGGGTCCACCTGTCTCGGGGGGCCACATGGGCTGTAAGGGGGTGCGCCTTGGCCTAATGGGCCAAGGGCACCAGCCCCACATAGGCCCATGCGCCTAGGGTTTAAGGGGGCAAGA
>NW_021294439.1:0-1420 GCF_002162155.2 Triticum dicoccoides | reverse complement strand
TAAGGCGCGACGTCGTCGCACGTTCGTAGTCGGATCGTCAAAGTCGACTGCCACCAAAGAGATATCCATCATCTCATCGAAAGACGGGACACCTTGGCCTCTATCATGTGGTATCAGATTTCCAGGTTGCTCAGTGAGATTTTACAGTTTTTCGTAGTTTAGATCGAGTCTGTTCTTCATACCTACAGTCCACGAAAAAGCCAAAAAAAATTTAGGGTTAGTTCATCATATCCGAACCAATCTGAGCCTTTGCATAATCTTTTTAGGGTTTTGCTTTGTTGAATTTGCGGTTGCATCGTCGTGTCTAGTTGCTGGTCTTAGCGTTAGTCTTTTAGAGTTTCGAGTTCTGGTCGTAAGTTGTCACGCCGCCACCGCACCATCATCATCGCCCCTGTCACCTACCACCACCGCTCCGAATCCGTATCCATATACCACCACCAATCCGTATCCATATACCACCACCGATCCGTATCCATATACCACCACCGCTGTCATATACCACCAGCGCTGCCATATACCACCACCATATATCCACAACCAATCCGAGTTCTTGTCATATTAGGTTTGTTTTCGAGAACCATCTAGATTCCGATTCGTGTTTCCTTGCCGGAGTAGGTTTCGGAAAAAAAAGAGTCCGGAAACCACCCTCCGTTTACGCCCAAAATTTTTCAAAAACGCATTTTTCGAAAAAATTTCTAGCTATCCTATTTTTAGGTGTTTTTGAGTGTTTTGAGACAGGTGCCATTATAGGAAGTTTTTTTTGACCCATTTCCAGTTTTTGGGTCCGGGCAGTCGAAAAAATGAAAAAAAAATAATTTGGTCAAAAAAAATTCGTGCCCACCCTGTCAGTTTGACCTAGGAAGAGTTTTGAGACACTCGCCATTATAGTGATTTTTCGCAAAAAAAAGCAGCGCAAAAAAAAGAGCGCAAAAAAAAAGAGCGAATTTTTTTTTCCAGAGTGTGCTTTTTCCTTGTTTACGTGCAGCGCCGTGATTTTGTTAGTGTTCTAGGCTCGCGTCTCTAGCACGGTCTAGCCTAGGACCAGCACAGTACCGTCGTTGAGCGTTTATTCAACTTTGCATCTCTGAATTGATTATTGCTGACCCTTTTTGCTACCATATTATAAGCCTTCCCAGCTCCACATACATCTATGTCGTGCGTTTGACTCTCCCTGGTAATCGCTCTATCCAAGCTTTGAGAGTTTTGACTACAACGGTTGCCGATCACCGCCTGCTGCTGGGTAAGAACTGGTAAGAATTTAAGTTTTGCTTGACGGGTTTGTGATACACCACCACCACTTGTTAGTAGTCTGTAGGATCATATTCTTGTGTGTTTCTATTTGCTGCTAACCATGGTAGGATCACAAGCCGATGAGACTGATTGGGAGAACCTGACGAACAAACAGCTACATGATAAATTT
>NW_021294438.1:0-1420 GCF_002162155.2 Triticum dicoccoides | reverse complement strand
TAAGGCGCGACGTCGTCGCACGTTCGTAGTCGGATCGTCAAAGTCGACTGCCACCAAAGAGATATCCATCATCTCATCGAAAGACGGGACACCTTGGCCTCTATCATGTGGTATCAGATTTCCAGGTTGCTCAGTGAGATTTTACAGTTTTTCGTAGTTTAGATCGAGTCTGTTCTTCATACCTACAGTCCACGAAAAAGCCAAAAAAAATTTAGGGTTAGTTCATCATATCCGAACCAATCTGAGCCTTTGCATAATCTTTTTAGGGTTTTGCTTTGTTGAATTTGCGGTTGCATCGTCGTGTCTAGTTGCTGGTCTTAGCGTTAGTCTTTTAGAGTTTCGAGTTCTGGTCGTAAGTTGTCACGCCGCCACCGCACCATCATCATCGCCCCTGTCACCTACCACCACCGCTCCGAATCCGTATCCATATACCACCACCAATCCGTATCCATATAACACCACCGATCCGTATCCATATACCACCACCGCTGTCATATACCACCAGCGCTGCCATATACCACCACCATATATCCACAACCAATCTGAGTTCTTGTCATATTAGGTTTGTTTTCGAGAACCATCTAGATTCCGATTCGTGTTTCCTTGCCGGAGTAGGTTTCGGAAAAAAAAGAGTCCGGAAACCACCCTCCGTTTACGCCCAAAATTTTTCAAAAACGCATTTTTCGAAAAAATTTCTAGCTATCCTATTTTTAGGTGTTTTTGAGTGTTTTGAGACAGGTGCCATTATAGGAAGTTTTTTTTGACCCATTTCCAGTTTTTGGGTCCGGGCAGTCGAAAAAATGAAAAAAAAATAATTTGGTCAAAAAAAATTCGTGCCCACCCTGTCAGTTTGACCTAGGAAGAGTTTTGAGACACTCGCCATTATAGTGATTTTTCGCAAAAAAAAGCAGCGCAAAAAAAAGAGCGCAAAAAAAAAGAGCGAATTTTTTTTTCCAGAGTGTGCTTTTTCCTTGTTTACGTGCAGCGCCGTGATTTTGTTAGTGTTCTAGGCTCGCGTCTCTAGCACGGTCTAGCCTAGGACCAGCACAGTACCGTCGTTGAGCGTTTATTCAACTTTGCATCTCTGAATTGATTATTGCTGACCCTTTTTGCTACCATATTATAAGCCTTCCCAGCTCCACATACATCTATGTCGTGCGTTTGACTCTCCCTGGTAATCGCTCTATCCAAGCTTTGAGAGTTTTGACTACAACGGTTGCCGATCACCGCCTGCTGCTGGGTAAGAACTGGTAAGAATTTAAGTTTTGCTTGACGGGTTTGTGATACACCACCACCACTTGTTAGTAGTCTGTAGGATCATATTCTTGTGTGTTTCTATTTGCTGCTAACCATGGTAGGATCACAAGCCGATGAGACTGATTGGGAGAACCTGACGAACAAACAGCTACATGATAAATTT
>NW_021294437.1:0-2228 GCF_002162155.2 Triticum dicoccoides | reverse complement strand
AATGATGATCATCACACTTTTATTTTCTTACAACTCAACAATTACAAATCGATACTTAGAACAAAATATGACTCTATATGAATGCCTCCGGCGGTGTACCGGGATATGCAATGAATCAACAGTGACATGTATGAAAGAATTATGAATGGTGGCTTGGCCACAAATACGATGTCAACTACATGATCATGCTAAGCAATATGACAATGATGGAGTGTGTCATAATAAATGGAATGGTCGAAAGTAGCATGGCAATATATCTCGGAATGGCTATGGAAATGCCATAATATGTAGGTATGGTGGCTGTTTTGAGGAAGTTATATGGTGGGTGTATTATACCGGCGAAAGGTGCATGGTATTAGAGAGGCTAGCAATGGTGGAAGGAAGAAAAGTGCGTATAATCCGTGGACTCAACATTAGTCATAAAGAACTCATATACTTATTGCGAAAATCTACAAGTTATCAAAGCAAAGTATTACGCGCATGCTCCTAGGGGGATAGATTGGTAGGAAAAGACCATCGCTTGTCCCCGACTGCCACTCATAAGGAAGACAATTAAAAAATAAATCATGCTCCGACTTCATCACATAACGGTTCACCATACGTGCATGCTACGGGAATCACAAACCTTAACACAAGTATTTCTCAAATTCACAACTACTCAACTAGCATAACTTTAATATCACCATCTTCATATCTCAAAACAATTATCAAGCATCAAACTTCTCATAGCATTCAACACACTCATAAGAAAGTTTTTTTATTCTTGAATACCAAGCATATTAGGATTATTTAAGCAAATTACCATGCTATTTAAGACTCCCAAAATAATCTAAGTGAAGCATGAGAGATCAATAGTTTCTATAAAACAAATCCACCACCGTTCTCTAAAAGATATAAGTGAAGTACTAGAGCAAAACTATATAACTCAAATGATATAAGCGAAGCACATAGAGTATTCTAACAAATTCCAAATCATGTATGGCTCTCTTAAAAGGTGTGTACATCAAGGATGATTGTGATAAACTAAAAATCAAATACTCAAATCATACAAGACGCTCCAAGCAAAACACATATCATGTGGTGAATAAAAATATAGCTCCAAGTGAAGTTACCGATAGAAGTAGACGAAAAGAGGGGGTGCCTTCCGGGGCATCCCCAAGCTTTGGCTTTTAGGTGTCCTTAGATTATCTTGGGGGTGCCATGGGCATCCCCAAGCTTAGGATCTTGCCACTCCTTGTTCCATAATCCATCAAATCTTAACCAAAGCTTGAAAACTTCACAACACAAAACTTAAAGTAGAAAATCTCGTGAGCTCCGTTAGCGAAAGAAAACAAAAGACCACTTCAAGGTACTGTAATGAACTCATTCTTTATTTATATTGGTGTTAAACCTACTGTATTCCAACTTATCTATGGTTTATGAACTATTTTACTAGCCATAGATTCATCAAAATAAGCAAACAACACACAAAAACAGAATCTGTCAAAAACAGAATAGTCTGTAGTAATCTGTAGCTAGCGCAAGATCTGGAACCCCAAAAATTCTAAAATAAATTTCTGGACGTGAGGAATTTATATATTAATCATATGAAAAAATAATTAACTAAATAGCGCTTTCTATATAAAAATGGCAGCAGTTCTCGTGAGCGCTAAAGTTTCTGTTTTTTACAGCAAAATTTACAAGACTTTCCCCAAGTCTTCCCAACGGTTCTACTTGGCACAAACACTAAATAAACACAAAAAACAACCTAAACAGATGATAGATAAATTATTTATTACTAAATAGGAGCAAAAATCAAGGAATAAAAACAAAATTGGGTTGCCTCCCAACAAGCGCTATCGTTTAACGCCCCTAGCTAGGCATAAAAAGCAAGGATAGATTTAGGTATTGCCATCTTTGGTAGGTAATCCATAAGTGGATCTCATAATATATTCATAAGGTAATTTAATTTTCTTTCTAGGAAAGTGTCACATGCCTTTCCTTAACGGAAATTGGAATCTAATATTTCCTTCCTTCATATCAATAATTGCACCAATCATTCTAAGGAAAGGTCTACCAAGAATAATAGGACATGAAGGATTGCAATCTATGTCAAGAACAATAAAATCTATGGGCACATAATTCCTATTTGCAACAATAAGAACATCATTAATTCTTCCTATAGGTTTCTTAATAGTGGAATCCGCAAGGTGCAAGTTTAGAGAGCAATCATCAAAATCACGGAAACC
>NW_021294436.1:0-2087 GCF_002162155.2 Triticum dicoccoides | reverse complement strand
CTTTCAGTACTTGCCTGCTTGTGTGGATGTGGCATACATGGTCATCTGCTACTTCCAAGTTAATAGTAGACGATTTAGTTGGTTTCAGAAACAAGCTAGGTGCACGTAAAAGTGAAGGCCGGCATGCACCATAATAGGCGTCTCCTTCTCCTCATTGAACTTTTCTATCGCACACGCTGCTGACGCAATGCAACTGGAAAGAACAGCCCCGCCTTTCTCCTTCCTTCATCTCCACAAACACGTGTATCAAATCCACCTGCAAACTGCGTGAACTGCATAAAGCACTGTGTACGATTGAATTACCATTTACAACTGTGCAGACAGGATGTACGTGCAAATTGGGAGGTGGTGGTACTACCCGGTTTCATGTGAAGACGAACCAAGCGTAATAGACCAAGAACGGAATGGCAATTCGTTCAATAAGGAATCGGTGGTGACTGTCACTAGGACACACTGCATGCAGGCAGTTGCATTTTCAATTTACAGAGCTTCTCATTCAGTGAATTTCTAAGTCGTCATGACGTGCCGAGGAAAATAAGCACTTGACCGAGTATTTAACCAAAAACTTTCACAATTCATGGAACCGTGCCCAGAAACTACCACTTTACGTTTTTGTGCGGAAAATTATCACTTTTGTCCTAATCCGTGACAAAAAACTATCAAGTGTGAAAAGTTCCCGATTTACCTCTTCTAAACACCTTTCTGACATGCTGGGACCACAAGTAAGGTCAACACGTCAACCCTCTTCTTCCACCTCTGTCCACCCTCATGTGCATTACATCGAACAGGTTATGTGCGTCTCGTGGGCGGTGACGTGGCTGGCGAGCCACACCCCGATGCAGTCCGCGTGGAAGGCTTTGCTGCACTTGGGAAGGAGCCGGAGCTGGTCCCCGTCCCCGAACTCGCTGCGGCAGACGGTGCACTCGAGCACGGCCGTATCATCGTCGCCCTTGCCTCCCGCTTCCTTCTCCCGAAGCGCCCTCGCCTCGATGTAGGTCATGGCGGGGAACGAGGCGACCACCTCAGGTCGAGCCCGCGCAGCCGCCAAGTTGTCAGTGCCTGCGTTGTGCACGCACGCGGCGGCCAGCCAGCAGCGGCTGCGCGGGCTCGCACGCACGCACGCGGCGGCCAGCCAATGGCGGCTGCGCCGCGCACGCACGCATGCACATGACTAGCCAGCGGCGGCCAGCTAGTAGCAGCTGCGCTGCGCACGCGCACACGTGCGGTGACCAGCCAGCCGCGGCTACGCATGCACGCACGCCTGCCGCGGCCTGCCAGCGGCAACTGCTCACACACAACCTCTGTTCGGACGACCGCGTACGCAATCCATACAGGGATACGACCACACGTGGGCAGGGCAACGGAAGCGTCGGCGAGCAGGCCATCGCGCCGGCAAGCAGGCAGGCCGCTCCGCCGCACCGCCGGGCGAGCAGGCAGGCCACGCCGACGAGCAGGAAAGGCCGTGCCGCCGCGCCGCTGGGCAGGCCGCGCTGCCGGGCAGGCAGGCTGATGTGCTGTGCGCTGGCCTCCGCTCGAGCTGGCTGGCTAGCCCCCGCCGTTGGCCTCCCGTTAACGGTCAACCTGACTTGTGGGCCCAGCATGTCAGAAAAGCGTTTAGAAAAGGTAAATCGGGCACTTTTCACACTTGGTAGTTTTTTGCCACGGATTAGGACAAAAGTGGTAGTTTTCCGCACAAAAACATAAAGTGGTAGTTTCTGGGCACGATTCCATGAATTGTGGTAGTTTTTGGTTATATACTCCACTTGACCAAAACATCGGTTCCAAAGGTACCATATCTCCCATACTAATATAATATATAAAAAGAGCCATGTGCATTAGGCATATAGGATTTTGCAATGCCTATGACGAAAAAGGGTTTCCCCTTGCTTCATATTATAAAGCAACCACCACCACGACCATCAGGTTCAACAAACATAAAGGTTCAAGTAAGTAGAGTGCAAACAAAGAAATAAGTCTCGCTGAGGGCACAACACAAAACACCCATGAATAGATAAATAAACACAACTAGTCTAGCTTGGGAGGTGGCTTAGGTGTCGAGGGATCAAGACGCGAGGAGATTTTTTTTT
>NW_021294435.1:0-1060 GCF_002162155.2 Triticum dicoccoides | reverse complement strand
TTGTCGCTCGTGCCACCTGCGGCTGTTGCCGCCCACGCCGCCGTCCCGCTCCGCCTGCAGCCCCCGTGCACTACTCCTGCCTTCCCCGCTGACGACCGCCGGGCCCGCACCTCGCCGAGACCACGTGCGTGGCGTCCCGGTACCTCGCCGCCCCTGGCTGCCTCCTTGTCGCCGGCGGCAGCGCCACTGGCCGCGCCCGAGGCCATCGCTTGGGCTTGCCCCGGTGGGCGCTCGTGGCCGTGCCCGTGAGCCCGCGCGCCCACACGCCCATAACCACTAAGGCCCCTATGGGCCTATGACAAACGGGGCCCACGCCCAGAACGAAAATTAAAAAAAGAGAATTAAAAAAAATATAATAAGTAAATAATTAATAATAAAATTAATTAATTAATTAATTAATTAATTAATTAATTAATTAATTAATTAACTTAATTAATTCTGATTAAATTAACTAAATAAGATTAATTAACGTAATTAACTAATTAACTTAATTAACTGAAACAGTCAATGACATGCGGGACCCACATGTCAGCTTGACCCAGTCAACACCTCTGTTGACTGATGATGTCATGCTGACGTCATGCTGATGCAGTAATGCCATTTTCGGATTAAATTAATAATAATAATTTATAAGTTGATTAAATCTTTTAAAATTAATATAAGGTAAACCGTAGCTCGGATCGAAAAACTTTGTACATGAAAGTTGCTCAGAACGACGAGACGATTCCGGATACGCAGTCCGTTCGTCTGCCACACACCCCTAACCTATCGAACTCGCAACTTTCCCCCTCCGGTTCATCTGTCCGAAAACGCGAAACACCAGGAATACTTTCCCGGATGTTTCCCCCTTCACTGGTATCGCCTATCCGTACGTTAGGTCACCCCTAGCACACCGTATTGCCGCGTCTTGCTTTGTGTTACATTTGATTGCTCTGTTATTTATTGTGTTCCCCCTCCGTTACTCCTTTCCGGTAGACTCCGAGACCGACGCTGCTGCTGCCCAGCTCGACTACGGAGTTGACGACCCCTCTCTCTTGCCAGAGCAACCAGGCAAGCCCCC
>NW_021294434.1:0-997 GCF_002162155.2 Triticum dicoccoides | reverse complement strand
ATGCCACTTCATAAATTTCGTCCCGAGGCTATTTTAGGTGCTGCGTCACCTTATTATTGGGCCAGGCCCATGTAATTTCGAAATACATAAGTATAGGCTATTTTTAGAGTCCGTATGTGTGGGGAAACAAGAGATAGGGTTGATTTCGGACTCCTCCACCAAGGGCCACGAAATTCCCCCCTCTTCCTCCATATATACAGCCCTTAGGGCATCGTTTAGACTTTGGGTTTTGTTTAGATTAAAAGTTCGCCATAGCTGCAACTTCGCGTACTTCGTTTGTGTTCAACGACCAGACAAAGGCGTCACAGAACCCCACCTTGATCAATAAAGCTTTCATCTTATATTCGCAATATCCAGATTGCAATCTTATTTTCTTGCTTGTTCTTCGTTTGCTCGCAGGAAACAGACCCTCGTGGTCAGGTTGATCGTGCTCCGGTGTGGTCAATAACCTCTCGGAGTTGGTTTAGCGATTGCTAAGGCGCGACGTCCTCGCACGCTCGTAGTCGGATCGTCAAAGTCGACTTCCACCAAAGCGAAATCCACCATCTCATCGAAAGACGGGACACCTTTGCCTCTATCAAGTGGTATCAGATTTCCAGGTTGCTCGGTGAGATTTTACAGTTTTTTTTCGTAGTTTAGATCGAGTCTGTTCTTCATACCTATAGTCCACGAAAAAGCCACAAAAAAAAATTAGGGTTAGTTCATCATATCCGAACCAATCTGAGCCTTGCATAATCTTTTTAGGGTTTTGCTTTGTTGAATTTGCGGTTGCATCGTCGTGTCTAGTTGCTGGTCTTAGAGTCTAGTCTTTTAGAGTTTCGAGTTCTGGTCATAAGTTGTCACGCCGCCGCCGCACCATCATCATCGCCCCTGCCATCTACCACCACCGCACCGAATCCGTATCCATATACCACCACCAATCCGTGTCCATATACCACCACCGATCCATATCCATATACTACCACCGCTACCACCACCGCTGCCATATACCACCACC
>NW_021294433.1:0-3311 GCF_002162155.2 Triticum dicoccoides | reverse complement strand
GGTGAAGTTGAAAGATCGTCGTGACAAGAGGATAAAATATCTATGATATGATCATAGAGATGAATATCTGAATTACGAGTTTGGCACAGAATTAAGACATTGTGGAAATTGTTTCACAACTAATACAGCCTGGAACACCATAGTGTGATGGTGTGTCCGAACATCATAACTGCACCCTATTGGATATGATGCATACCATGATGTCTCTTATCGAATTACCACGATAGTTTATGGGTTAGGCATTAAAGACAACCGCATTCACTTTAAATAGGGCACCACGTAATTCCGATGAGATGACACCGTATGAACTATGGTTTCGAGAAACCTAAGCTGTCATTTCGTAGAAGTATGGGGCTGCGACGCTTATGTGAAAAAGTTTCAGGCTGATAAGCTCGAACCCAAAGCGGATAAATGCATCTTCATAGGACACCCAAAATAGTTGGGTATACCTCCTGTCTCAGATCCGAAAGCAATAAGGGATTGTTTCTAGAATCGGGTCCTTTCTCGAGGAAAAGTTTCTCTCGAAAGAATTGAGTGGGAGGATGGTGGAGACTTGATGAGGTTATTGAACCGTCTCTTCAACTAGTGTGTGACAGGGCACAGGGAGTTGTTCCTGTGGCACCTACACCAATTGAAGTGGAAGCTTATGATAGTGATCATGAAACTTCAGATCAAGTCACTACCAAACCTCGTGGGATGACAAGGATGCGTACTACTTCAGAGTGGTACGTAATCCTGTCTTGGAAGTCATGTTGCTAGACAACAATGAACCTACGAGCTATGGAGAAGCGATGGTGGGCCTGGATTCCGATAAATGGCTCGAGGCCATAAAATCCGACAGAGGATCCATGTATGAAAACAAAGTGTAGACTTTGGCAGAACAGCTCGATGGTCGTGAGGCTGTTGAGTATAGATGGATTTTAAAAGGAAGACGGACAATGATGGTAAATGTCACCATTAAGAAAGCTCGACTTGTCGTTAAGATGTTTTCCGACAAGTTCAAGGAGTTGACTGCGATGAGACTTTCTCACTCGTAGCGATGCTAAGATTCTGTTCGAATTATATTAGCAATTACTGTATTATTTGTGAAATCTTGCAGATAGGATGCCAAAAACCATTGTTTCCTCGACGATTTTTGAGGAAAGGTTGTATGTGATACAACCAGAAGGTTTTGTTAATCCTGAAAGATGCTAATAAGTATGCAAAGCTCCAGCAATCCTTCTAGGGACTGGAGTAAGCATCTCGGAGTTGGAATGTACGCTTTGATGAGATGATCAAAGATTTTGGGTTTATACAAAGTTTATGAGAAACTTGTATTTCCAAAGAAGTGAGTGGGAGAACTATAGAATTTCTGATTAATATATGTTGTTGACATGTTGTTAATCAGAAATGACGTAGAATTTCTGGAAAGCATATAGGGTTATTTGGAAAGTGTTTTTCAATGGAAAGCCTGGATTAAGCTACTTGAACATTGAGCATCAAGATCTATAAGAATAGATCAAAATGCTTAATGGTACTTTCAAATGAGCACATACCTTGACATGATCTTGAAGGTGTTCAAGATGGATCAGTCAAAGAAGGAGTTCTTGCCTGAGTTGTAAGGTATGAAGTTAAGACTTAAAGCTCGACCACGGCAGAATAGAGAGAAAGGACGAAGGTCGTCCCCTATGCTTAAGACATAGGCTCTATAGTATGCTATGCTGTGTACCGCACCTGAAATGTGCCTTACCATGAGTCAGTCAAGGGGTACAAGTGTGATCTAAGAATGGATCACAGGACAGCGGTCAAAGTTATCCTTAGTAACTAGTGGACTAAGGAATTTTCTCGATTATGGAGGTGGTAAAAGAGTTCGTCGTAAAGGGTTACGCCGATGCAAACTTTGACACTAATCCAGATTATTCTGAGTAGTAAACTGGATTCGCATAGTAGAACAGTTGTTTGGAATAGCTCCAAATAGAACGTGGTAGCTGCATCTAGGAGATGACATAGAGATTTGTAAAGCACACACGGATCTAAAAGGTTCAGATCCGTTGACTATAACATCTCTCACAAGCATAACATGATCAAACTCAGAACTCATCGAGTGTTAATCACATGGTAATGTGAACTAGATTATTGACTCTAGTAAACTCTTTGGGTGTTAGTCACATGGCGATGTGACCTTGAGTGTTAATCACATATCGATGTGAACTGGATTATTGACTCTAGTGCAAGTGGGAGACTGTTGGAAATATGCCCTAGAGGCAATAATAAATTAGTTATTATTATATTTCCTTGTTCGTGATAATCGTTTATTATCCATGCTAGAATTGTATTGATAGGAAACTCAGATACATGTGGGTATACATAGACAACACCATGTCCCTAGTAAGCCTCTAGTTGACTAGCTCGTTGATCAATAGATGGTTACGGTTTCCTGACCATGGACATTGGATGTCATTGATAACGGGATCACATCATTAGGAGAATGATGTGATGGACAAGACCCAATCCTAAGCCTAGCACAAGATCATGTAGTTCATATGCTAAAGCTTTTCTAATGTCAAGTATCATTTCCTTAGACCATGAGATTGTGCAACTCCCGGATACCGTAGGAGTGCTTTGGGTGTGCCAAACGTCACAACGTAACTGGGTGGCTATAAAGGTACAATATAGGTATCTCCGAAAGTGTCTGTTGGGTTGGCACGAATCGAGACTGGGATTTGTCACTCCGTGTAAACGAAGAGGTATCTCTGCGCCCACTCGGTAGGACATCATCATAATGTGCACAATGTGATCAAGGAGTTGATCACGGGATGATGTGTTACGGAACGAGTAAAGAGACTTGCCAGTAACGAGATTGAACAAGGTATCGGGATACTGACGATCGAATCTCGGGCAAGTATCGTACCGCTAGACAAAGGGAATTATATACGGGATTGATTAAGTCCTTGACATCATGGTTCATCCGATGAGATCATCGTGGAACATGTGGGAGCCAACATGGGTATCCAGATCCCGCTGTTGGTTATTGACCGGAGAGTCATCTCGGTCATGTCTGCATGTCTCCCGAACCCGTAGGGTCTACACACTTAAGGTTCGGTGACGCTAGGGTTATAGAGATATTAGTATGCGGTAACCCGAAAGTTGTTCGGAGTCCCGGATGAGATCTCGGACGTCACGAGGAGTTCCGGAATGGTCCGGAGGTAAAGAATTATATATAGGAAGTGCTATTTCGGCCATCGGGACAAGTTTCGGGGTCACCGGTATTGTACCGGGACCACGGGAAGGGTCCCGGGGGTCCACCGGGTGGGGCCACCTGCCCCGGGGGG
>NW_021294432.1:0-1994 GCF_002162155.2 Triticum dicoccoides | reverse complement strand
GGTGTTGCATTTTGTTACATCGCACGAACCATCATATTTTTTCTACATGCTACAACGGGTGTCGTGAATTGCTACAACCGGCGCCCCATCCGACTACAACCGGTGCCCTGTTTTGCTACATCGCATGGTCGTCGCACTTTTTTGCTACAACTGGCGTCATGCGTCCTGTTCAACCAGCATCAGAAATTGCTACAATCAGCAAAGCCTGCAACCGGTGGCCATGAGAGCTGCCATCATGGACGCGCGACCATGGCGACCGCGGGCTGCAAGGATGCTGGCTCTATCCCGAGCAACACTGCAGAGGTCATGTTTTTTTAGTTACATGCTACAACTTGTGTCACCTTTTGCTACAAACCGGCACCCCACTCAGCTACAACCGGTGTTGCATTTTGTTACATCGCACGAACCATCATATTTTTTCTACATGCTACAACGGGTGTCGTGAATTGCTACAACCGGCGCCCCATCCGACTACAACCGGTGCCCTGTTTTGCTACATCGCATGGTCGTCGCACTTTTTTGCTACAACTGGCGTCATGCGTCCTGTTCAACCAGCATCGGAAATTGCTACAATCAGCAAAGCCTGCAACCGGTGCCCATGAGAGCTGCCATCATGGACGCGCGACCATGGCGACCGCGGGCTGCGAGGATGGTGGCTCTATCCCGAGCAACACTGCAGACGTCACATTTTTTGCTACATGCTACAACTGGTGTCACCTTTTGCTACAAACCGGCACCCCACTCAGCTACAACCGGTGTTGCATTTTGTTACATCGCACGAACCATCATATTTTTTCTACATGCTACAACGGGTGTCGTGAATTGCTACAACCGGCGCCCCATCCGACTACAACCGGTGCCCTGTTTTGCTACATCGCATGGTCGTCGCACTTTTTTGCTACAACTGGCGTCATGCGTCCTGTTCAACCAACATCAGAAATTGCTACAATCAGCAAAGCCTGCAACCGGTGGCCATGAGAGCTGCCATCATGGACGCGCGACCATGGCGACCGCGGGCTGCAAGGATGCTGGCTCTATCCCGAGCAACACTGCAGAGGTCATGTTTTTTTAGTTACATGCTACAACTTGTGTCACCTTTTGCTACAAACCGGCACCCCACTCAGCTACAACCGGTGTTGCATTTTGTTACATCGCACGAACCATCATATTTTTTCTACATGCTACAACGGGTGTCGTGAATTGCTACAACCGGCGCCCCATCCGACTACAACCGGTGCCCTGTTTTGCTACATCGCATGGTCGTCGCACTTTTTTGCTACAACTGGCGTCATGCGTCCTGTTCAACCAGCATCAGAAATTGCTACAATCAGCAAAGCCTGCAACCGGTGGCCATGAGAGCTGCCATCATGGACGCGCGACCATGGCGACCGCGGGCTGCGAGGATGGTGGCTCTATCCCGAGCAACACTGGAGAGGTCACGTTTTTTTTTGTTACATGATACAACTTGTGTCACCTTTTGCTACAAACCGGCACCCCACTCAGCTACAACCGGTGTTGCATTTTGTTACATCGCACGAACCATCATATTTTTTCTACATGCTACAACGGGTGTCGTGAATTGCTACAACCGGCGCCCCATCCGACTACAACCGGTGCCCTGTTTTGCTACATCGCATGGTCGTCGCACTTTTTTGCTACAACTGGCGTCATGCGTCCTGTTCAACCAGCATCAGAAATTGCTACAATCAGCAAAGCCTGCAACCGGTGCCCATGAGAGCTGCCATCATGGACGCGCGACCATGGCGACCGCGGGCTGCGAGGATGGTGGCTCTATCCCGAGCAACACTGCAGACGTCACGTTTTTTGCTACATGCTACAACTGGTGTCACCTTTTGCTACAAACCGGCACCCCACTCAGCTACAACCGGTGTTGCATTTTGTTACATCGCACGAACCATCATATTTTTTCTACATGCTACAACGGGTGTCGTGAATTGCTACAACCGGCGCCCCATCCGACTACAACCGGTGCC
>NW_021294431.1:746-2245 GCF_002162155.2 Triticum dicoccoides | reverse complement strand
CATAATCATTTCACTCTAGCCCATCACCCAGATGAACCAGACCTGACACGACTCTAAGCATAGCAGGCATAGCAAGGTAGGAACAACACATACATATGGCTCAAACAACTCCTACACATGCTAGTGGGTTTCATCTAGTTACTGTGGCAATGACAGGTCATGCAGAGGAAATGGGTTCAACTACCGTAGCACACAGCAGTTTGAATCGCGTTGTCTTAATGCAGTAAAAGAGAGCAGGAGCGAGAACATGGGATTGTATCGATATGATCAAATGGTTGGTTGCTTGCCTGATGGTTCGATGCACTGATATGGTTCTTCGTTAGGGTAATCACGGTACTCCTCGGGGGCAGAACCTGTCGCAAAGGACATCGATACACAACCATCACCAAACAATGTGCAACAATATGATGCATGCATGAAACATGGCAATATGAGTGTGTTGGGCTAATGCAACTAAGAACAGAGGAGTTTGAACAAATTTGAATCAAGGATTCAAATTTTAAGTTCAAATATGGTCTTTTAAAGTGCTTTTCCTTGTTCTGCTTAAAACATCAATTTAACTTGTTTGATCATGCATGAAAATAGTACAGATGGGTAGATTGGATTTTTCTGATCATTTTTCATATATAATTTGTCCAATTTGGAGTTACAGAATAAAAGTTATGAATTTTTGAAGTTTAAATAATATTCTGGAATTTCCTGATTTAATTTAAATCCAAAAATTATAATTATTGCGCCAGCATGACGTGAGCATGACGTCAGTGGTCAACTGCGGCTGGCTGAAGTCAAACCTGACGTGTGGGGGCCACACGTCAGTGATAGGGGGGGTTTAACAGGTTTAAATTAATCCTAATTAGGGATTAGTGGCGTTGGGGCCCACTGTCAGTGTCAGGGGGGGTTGACTAACGGTAATTAGTACTAACTAACTACCTGTCCGACAGGGCCCACGCGTCAGTGACCCTGGGGGGTCAAACCTCAGGTCGGACAGGTCAAACCCGCCGGCGGCATGACGCCGGCGAGGCCCGAGACGGCGGCGAAAGTGCTTTTTGCCATTCCGGCAACCAAATGGACGGCGGAAGGCATCTACGTGTTGCTGAGGTTGAGCCGCGACTATTGGTGGTGGTGGTTGGGCTCCGGGTGGCCGGAGTTGACGGCGGCGAGCTCGGCTGCGTCCGCCGGGGTTCGGTCGTGCACGGGAACAGGGTTGGAGCTCGAAGTCGAGCGAAGCGAGGCGCTAGGGATGCTCTACGGGGTCTTGCGAACTCGTTGGACTCGCCGGGGTGACCAAATGGTCACCGGAGCTGCGTCGACGACGAGCTCGGCGACGGCGGAGGTTCGGCCGTGGTGGGGAGGAGGCTACGGTGGGGAAACGAGGGGGAGGAGAGGGGGAAATGGTGGCGTAGCTCACCGCGGTTGCAGTGGGCGTCGAAGTGGGCTCGGGGACGCGCTGGAGACGGCGAATCGACGGCGACGGTGGTCGGAGCCCGAAGAGGGGAACG
>NW_021294431.1:0-736 GCF_002162155.2 Triticum dicoccoides | reverse complement strand
GATGCAGGGCTTCCGGGGAGCTGTGGAGCGGTGGGGAGGAAGAGGGAGTCGAGGCGGAGCTCCTGAGCTAGTCGGGGGAGCGAGGGGTGGTCGGAGACGGCGGCTATGGCGAACGGCGGCGACGGTGGTGTTCGGCCGTGAGAGAGAGAGAGAGAGAGCAGCACGGGAGAGAGAGAGGGGGATAAGGCCAGGGGATCGGGGCGGCACCGAGAAGAAGCGCCGCGGCGTCGCGCTGGCGGGGGAGGTAGGCAGACGGGCTGGTGGCGTGGCGCTCCGGCCGTGCGCGCGCGTCGGCCACACGCCTGGCCGACTGGCGCCAGGAGGACGACGGCGGTGGTGGGCTGGGCTGGCTTGCTGGGCCGGCCAGCTGGCTGGGCCGCACAGGGAAGTTTTTCCCCTTTTTTCTGTTTCTGTTTTTATTTAATATATCTGCAACTTTGTTGAATTTAATAAAATACCTAGGCAACTTCAAAATTCACCAAACTATTCCTGGCCCATAGTTGGATTATTTCCAACATGAAACATTTTAGTTTGGAGATATTTGAGCATTTAAATATTTTATATTATTTTAAATGCCCAAATTCAAATATCTATGATTTAAATCAAAAACCCTAGGATGGCCTAGGAAAATGTGCACCACTTTTGGCAGAGGTTCTGAACCAAGGCAAAACGATGGGCATTTTAGAAGGGCATTTCAGGTTCATTGAAAAAATTATTTTAGTAACCCTAGTTGGTT
>NW_021294430.1:0-905 GCF_002162155.2 Triticum dicoccoides | reverse complement strand
GTCTATTGCGTAGATTCTTTGCACGAGTAGAACACAAAGTAGTTGTGGGCGTCGATATTGTTCAATATGCTTGCCGTTACTAGTCTTATCTTGATTCGGCGGCATCGTGGGATGAAGCGGCCCGGACCAACCTTACACGTACGCTTACGTGAGACCGGTTCCACCGACAAACATGCACTAGTTGCATAAGGTGGCTGGCGGGTGTCTGTCTCTCCCACTTTAGTCGGATCGGATTCGATGAAAAGGGTCCTTATGAAGGGTAAATAGCAATTGGCATATCACGTTGTGGTTCATGCGTAGGTAAGAAACGTTCTTGCTAGAAACCCATAGCAGCCACGTAAAACATGCAAACAACAATTAGAGGACGTCTAACTTGTTTTTGCAGGGTATGCTATGTGATGTGATATGGCCAAAAAGGATGTGATGAATGATATATGTGATGTATGAGATTGATCATGTTATTCTAATAGGAATCACGACTTGCATGTCGATGAGTATGACAACCGGCAGGAGCCATAGGAGTTGTCTTTATTTATTTGTGACCTGCGTGTCAACTTAAACGTCATGTAATTACTTTACTTTATTGCTAACCGTTAGCCATAGTAGTAGAAGTAATAGTTGGCGAGGCAACTTCATGAAGACACGATGATGGAGATCATGATGATGGAGATCATGGTGTCATGCCGGTGACGATGATGATCATGGAGCCCCGAAGATGGAGATCAAAAGGAGCAAAGTGATGATGGCCATATCATGTCACTATTTGATTGCATGTGATGTTTATCATGTTTATACATCTTATTTGCTTAGAACGACGGTAGTAAATAAGATGATCCCTTACAACAATTTCAAGAAGTGTTCTCCCCTAACTGTGCACCGTTGCGACAGTTTGCTGTTTCAAAACA
>NW_021294429.1:0-2332 GCF_002162155.2 Triticum dicoccoides | reverse complement strand
CCGCCCCCATTGGCTTGGCCCTCTCTAGTTCCCGACTTCCTGCCCTGCCCGCGCCGCGTCACCGTATCCTCCTTCTCCGCTGCACCGCCGCAGTCCTTCTCCTGCCCCTCCACTGGAACCAACCGGAGAACGCTTGGAAGTGGAGGAAATCCCCGTCTGTCTCTCTATTGGATCTGGATCGGCTCCCGTGACTCTTTCTCCCTCTGTTGGTAAGGACGCACTAGCTCCGCTACTGCATTTTGCAGTGAAGAATCAAGCAGAATCCAATTCAATCCAGGTGGATCTCTATCTTTGTGGCCTTTTGTGCAGATCCGGCATGGAGGTCAAACCTGGCGTCGGTTTGTCTTAGCGGAGCAGCCGTGTGGTGGCCGGTCTACGGCATGGCTCATTGGAGGTAGCAGCGACAGCGGCATCGCAGTTTCCTTCCCCGTCCATGAGGTCTGATCTCCCGCCCGCCCCCTTCACTGGTGACTTGTTCTTGTTTTTTTTCATTTTACTTTGGACTAATCTCATAGCTTCTTGGTCAGTTCGTCTTTTATCTTCCGTGACCACGAGATAATTTTCACGAATTAGAATCTTAATTGATTTTGGTCTGTGGCTACCTAATTCTAGAGATGGAATAGAATAGAATAGGTTGAGGGGATCGATCTGAAACTGAGTAGGCACATATTTCAGTGTAGGTTAGTCGGTGGTTTTGGAGCAAAACTGTACGCCCCGAAAGAAATATCTACACACGGGAGAGAAAAAGAAAATGGTATTTCGAAACATCTGAACGACATTTCAATGCAACGGGAGCACCATATCTGTAGAGTGCTAAAGCTGCACTTGTTGTTTTCATTTCCTGCTATTTGATTTGCTATTAATCTTACTTTCTCAATGTACAGATGTGCTTCACAAATTTTAAAATATCTTGATGATTAACACTTTAACTTAAGGAGATATTTCCATAAGCAAGTTTAGTTTCTTCCTATGCTGGGTTCTATTAGCTTATTCTGAATCTGAACATGACATGACGAACCACTGAGATGTGATCAGATCAATTTGTTTTGTGTGTGTGTGTATAACAAGTTCCTTTGATTGATTGGCATACATCTCAGGCACACATACTGGAACACGGCGGTCCAGCCAACCTCTGGCCTCCGCTTCTTCCTCCCCGACGGTGCTGTGGAACCAACGCTGGGTTCCGCTACCCCTGACCGTGGCCTAACGCGCACGAACAGAAGATAAGTTATTCTATTTCTTCCTTAAAGTGAGATCGTTTGCTTCTCTGATCCAGTTCTAGTAATTTGTACAAGGCCTTAGCTTGTTGTCAGGGAGGAACTTTCATCTCATTGCTAAAACTTGGGTAAACTGTGGACATACAAAATACATCTTTGTTTTTGTTGCCTTACAAACATGGCTGTGAACAAACCGAATGTTGGCAAACAATTGTATATCCATTTTCACTTATTATGATATTTCTGAAAGTGAAAGGGACTAATGACAGCACAGAGAGCAGAGAGCACACGGGTTATGTTGAAAAAATTGGTCGAAGTTACAATGCATTAGCTGGCATAAATATAGCACAACTAGCATGCCTAAATGCACACAACGTTGATGGTAAGATATGCTTGACAACTACCTAACAGGATCAGATTATTCATTTTGTAAATGTAAAAAAAATATTATTGTCTTCACAACGTCCACCACTGAATATCTCTATGTATTTCTAGACCTTGATTGGATATTAAAAAGATAATCCAATTTATCTTCTCGCTTATGTCCTGGAAGGTTTCAGGATCTGTATCTATATTCGTGATTGCTAGTGCATGTGTTCTGACTCCGCTTGTATCTTCATTAAAATGAAGTAATACTAAAGCTATGTATGAGTCTGATTCGTGCAAGCCGTGTTCCTACTGCTGCCACCTTGTATAAATATATACTGGTTCGTGCAATACTTGCTCCTACTTCAAATTTTTAGTCTGAACGCCTATATATACTTGCATCAGACTAAATTTGTAGTCTGATTCGTGAAGTAGGAGCAAGGGTTGTTCCTACTGCTGCCACCATGTATAAATATATACTGGTTAATTTCATTTAACTATTTTTTTCTGTCACAAATAATAGTACTATGCTGGTCAAGTGGGCAGCGTATAGAATCGTCTTGCACAGAAGTAACACGGATAATATAATCAATGGGTTTATGATAGAAAATCATTTCTGTATATCCTGAATGAATATAAACGATGCATGATTATTTCAAGTTGCACTTTCCTATCTATTATCTCATTGTTTATCAAGTATTTTCATGTTTCATAGTCCACTACATTACAATGGGTTTATATGGCCTCAA
>NW_021294428.1:0-1003 GCF_002162155.2 Triticum dicoccoides | reverse complement strand
GTGCTTTTCCTTGTTCTGTTAAAAACATCAATTTAACTTGTTTGATCATGCATGAAAATAGTACAGATGGATAGATTGGATTTTTCTGATCATTTTTCATATATAATTTGTCCAATTTGGAGTTACAGAATAAAAGTTATGAATTTTTGAAGTTTAAATAATATTCTGGAATTTCCTGATTTAAATTAAATCCAGAAAATCAATTACTGCGTCAGCCTGACGTCAGTGTGACGTCAGCAGGTCAACGGAACAGGTCTGGGTCAAACCTGACAGTGGGTCCCGCATGTCAGGGTGATTATTTTAATTAAAACTTAATTAAAACTAATCCTGTTTAATTAACAGGGCTGGGCCCCACCTGTCATTGACTCAGGGGAGTCAACCAGGGCCCACCCGTGGTCAAACCCGGGTCGGCTGCACCGGCGTTTAGCCGCCGGCGAGCCCGACGCGGCGGCGGAAGTGGTTTTGGCCATTGCGGCCACCAAATGGGCCGCGGAGACCACCGGAGGGGAGCTGAGGACAAACCGCAGCTCTTGGCGGAGTCCGTTGGGGTCGGGGTGGCCGGAGTTGGCGCCGGCGACGACGTTGGCGGCCACCGGGGTTCGGTCGGAGGTGAACTTGGCGCTAGAGGGTTTGGTGAGGCTCGTGGAGTGGCTAGCTAGGTGCTAAGTGACACGGTGAGTAAGATGGACACCATCTTGTGGCCGGAGGATGACCGGGAGCACGTCGGCGACGAGCTCCACGGCGGTGGGTGCGGTTGAGCTCCGGGAGGTTGCTACACGGCTCGGGAGCAAGAACGGAAGGGAGGGGAAGATGGCTAAGCTCACAGTGAGTGCGACGGAGTCCTTGGTGCGGCCGGAGATGGACCGGAGCGACGACGGCGTTGAAGGGGATCTCCGGCGACGGTGAGCTCGGGCGAGGTCGGTGCGGTGGACTCGGGCGTTGCGAGCGCTCGGGGCTCGGCTGCTCGATGAAGTGGACAGCGGCGGAGCTCCTGGACACGGTG
>NW_021294427.1:0-1989 GCF_002162155.2 Triticum dicoccoides | reverse complement strand
GTTGTATTTGCACATATCGAGCATATTGTGTGTATGATTGAAATGCTTGGTATGTGTGGGATCTGACTATCTAGTTGTTTATCTTTAGTAGCCTCTCTTACCGGGAAATGTCTCCTAGTGTTACCACTGAGCCATGGTAGCTTGCTACTGCTCTGGAACACTTAGGCTGGCCGGCATGTGTCCTTCTTCGTTCCTGTGTCTGTCCCTTCGGGGAAATGTCACGCTTTGAGTACCGGAGTCCTGTTAGCCCGCTACAGCCCGGTTTACCGGAGTCCTGCTAGCCCAGTGCTACAGCCCGGACCCACTTGCTGATGACCGACACGTTCGAAGCTGGGTCATGGATGCCTGTCCCTGTAAGTCTGTGCCACTTTGGGTTTACGACTAGTCATGTCAGCCCGGGCTCTTTATCATATGGATGCTAGCGACACTATCATATACGTGAGCCAAAAGGCGCAAACGGTCCCTGGCAAAGGTAAGGCGACACCCGTGGGGATACCATGCGTGAGGCCGCAAAGTGATATGAGGTGTTACCGGCTAGATCGATGTGACATCGAGTCGGGGTCCTGACAGCGTTGGCATCAGAGCCGGACTGCCTGTAGGTTCTCCAAGCCAAACTGGTCGATGTTGAGTCTAGAAATTCTTTAGTTATATGTAGGGGAATTGATTGTGGGATGGAACGTAAGGCTCTTTTTACTCCTTTATCTCATGACTTTCTGATCTGACTCAGTCCATTCTTCCACCGGGGGTTAAGGAATTAGGATCTATTCTCTCTATCAGGATCACGTGTTACCAATCAGTAGTACCTTATAAGTTTGAGGGATACAAGCCTAGTTCAGTTCTACTACCACATTATGTTGTTAGAATGGATTCAGAACTTTGACATGATGATGTTGAGTGTGTACGAAATCCTTTGTCAAATGTCTCAAAATCCTTCTTGAGCATTTACAGCTGTTATGCTCCCGAAATTTTGCTAGAAATTCTAATGCCCTTGCATTATGATTGTGCTTTCAGATGGCCACTCGCGACCTCAATCAAGTGGTTCGCCTGACTCGATGCCTAGATGTACCCGGCCATACTGCCAAGTTGGTCAGGGTAATGACTGAGGCTGGATACCATTGGTATCCTGAGTACACGGTCGAAGAGCAATTCCGAGACTTTAATCAAAGCCAGTATCTCTGCACTGTCAGGATATTTCCATCTTATCCTGGATCCACCGAGCCTCTTCACTGCTCCTATGGACTCGGGGTTACTATTGAGATGGCTGTGCAGGACGCCGCCTACTCTATGATGACCATTATGCGAGTCAGATCTGGTCTATTTCGGGACTCTGATTTCCGGTATATGCCAGGATCACTTCCGGGAGCACAAGGGTATCTCCAGGCTATTTATGCTGACCCCACTCAGGAGGATTCACGGACTCGCACCACTGCTGAGATGCTCGAGGATAAGGACCGTGAAAATCGGGCCTTGAGGTTAGAGCTCTTCAATACCCGTGCTGACCACTGGGCCACTTTGACTCGGTTCGCACCGGCGATGCAAGCTGGATTCTCAGATATGCGCGATCTCTATCCTGTGAGATCTGCTCTGCCAGACGTGATGGTTTGGCGTGATGTAGGAGGCATCACCCCACCTCGCGGTCCCCGCAGGCCACCGTCTGTTGGTCCAAGGCCTCATCCTAGCCCCTATGGTCCACAAGCTCCGCGAGATCGTCTGTTTCCGGATGATCATGTTGAGCTTCCAGGCTATGGAGGTGACTTTTACGAGGACTACTACGGATCGGTCTGAGTTAGTGGTAGTATCACTAGTTCGCACTAGCTGTGTCGTCTATCGTCCCGCGTGACTCGTGGGATATGACCTAGTTTGTACTCCTTCCGGAGGTGTAGAAAAATAATGTATAGGAGCTTGGAATGCCTCCGATGAGATGTAATCCTCTTTCACCGTAATAGTACTTTGTTTGGTCTTGTACTAAACCCTGTATGGTGTGTATGA
>NW_021294426.1:0-1329 GCF_002162155.2 Triticum dicoccoides | reverse complement strand
TAAATGTTTCTTGCTCAATTACCCAAACACCGTTGTATGGGCAATATCATGAAAATTCTCTCCCCTACCTAAAGAGTTTTCTACATTATATCCTGACATGGATATCATGCTCTGCTTGTCCTTGGGAAGGATATACCCTTGAAATATGTGTTTAAACATAATTTCCTTTCCATTGTTCTGTTTAATCTGATAATCATATGTCCTTTCCATTGTTTGGTTTAACCTTTCTTGAGGTCTATATGATCTAAGCAGTAATATTCTTCTGCTTATGTAAACACCTTGGTGTACGACCGTGTCAGTAAGACCCTGTTACTATTGTTGATGACATTTCGGTAGCCACCGATGGACGAGAACCTTGCCTATTGGCCCGCCTCGTTCAACGAGCAGGAAAATGGTTCTCTTCGTCCCTCGCCCTTGGTACCGAAGTTGTTGCCGACATAACCGACAGACTATCCTCTAGCATGCCTTGCTTACATGATCGTGCAAGATGTCACTGTCCTTCCTACTTTTAATCCACATGGTGGGCCCATATCCCACAGTTCCACAGGATCGAAACCTGACTCTCCTGTACACCCCCTGTTCCCAAAGTTATTCCTCAGTGGCCTCGTGTGTAATTCACGAACCACCTTCTGATGAGATCATCAATTTGGTATCAGACGCAATACTTATTCCCATTGCTCTGAACCCCTTTCACACTTCGCTTCAGGCAATGAACGATTGCCTATCCGCTTGAAACTTCTTATTGCCCCGTCTTACTTTGCTCTCGATAGGTGTAATTTGTTCAACTCGAGAGATACTCATATGTTCATTCTTGGGATACCCCCAAATGAATTTCCCTTATAACCTCCTATTTTTGTAGAACTGCCCCTTACCTATTCGTAAGTACGATGGAGTTCCCCGAAGAAAGGACGACAACTTCATCATGATGCTTTGGAATAAAGAATTGAAGACATCAACGAAAGGGATCAACCTCTTAGTAAGGGCAGCCAAGACCGAGAAGACTCGTTAGGTTTTTCGCTACCAACACCTTCGCCCCTTACTCCACCGCTTAAATCTCGGGACGAGATTTCTTGTAGTGGAGGAGAATTGTGACGTCCGGGTAATTAAGCTACAGTGATCCTCTGCTAATGATGCCACGTGACCTCGTTTATAGCTGCTAATCTCCAGTTAGTTCGAAACCGATTCAAATTCAAATTCAAAATTAGGCAAACAATAAAAGTTTTCAAATATTAAAACTAAAATGTTCGGAGTGAACCAAATATTGCATAGATAATTATTGGGGAAAAACCACACATTTATAAAATGTTTAAATACTATGAGATGAATAAA
>NW_021294425.1:0-1020 GCF_002162155.2 Triticum dicoccoides | reverse complement strand
GGAATACCGTGCGTGAGGCCGCAAAGTGATATGAGGTGTTACCGGCTAGATCAATGTGACATCGAGTCAGGGTCCTGACAGCGTTGGTATCAGAGCTTGACTGCCTGTAGGATTACCAAGCCAAACTGGTCGAAGTCGAGTCTAGAAATTCTTTAGTTATATAAGGGAATTGATTGTGGGATGGAACGTAAGGCTCTTTTTACTCCTTATACCTCATGCCCTTCTGATCTGAGTCATCTTATCTTTCCTACGGGGTTAAGGAACTAGGTCTTCTCATCTATCTATCAGGATCACGTGTTACTAATCCGTAGATTTATAAATTGTTGGATTTAAGCTTGAGTTCAGTTCCTACTATCTTCCGTATGTTAATTGTTGATCTCGAAACCTTGATATTGTGCTTCTGAGTGGTTATGCCACCATTTTTGTGAATGTCTCAAATCTTTTCTGAGCATTTACAGCCGTTATGCTGTCCGAGTCATCCCAGGTTTCTAAGTAGTCTGATGCATTTGCAAATTCTTTCTTCCCGGTTCAATGTTCCCATGGGCCAGATTAACCACACTAATCAGTGAGTTGAGGTACCCCGTTACCTTGACATATATGTTGGAGATATTATTATGACCCTAGGTGTCTTAGGGGATCATCTAGTAATTTAGCCATGATTTGTGTTCCCAGTGTGATGATTCTGGCCATCATTCTCGAAAGCATCCCGTGATGCTACTTAGTAGTAGGTATTCTACTCCTGGGTTCTGAACCCGAGATTCACTCTACCTACTTCATGTTGATAGTAATTGCTAGTGCCTTTAGGATATTAGTAACCTTTGCGATAGTCCTTGAAGTCCGTGGTATCTTCTTCTTCCAAATACCATGAACTACTTATGGCAGATGTTTATTGGATCAAAAAAAATCACAATTAGAGTACTCTTGAGGAGTTCTCCATTCATAAATCGTGACTCTGCCAGTTCTACCTTTCTGCATGGGTTATCCGGAAGAAATATGTTGAACTTGGTTCGACATACTAAT
>NW_021294424.1:0-1540 GCF_002162155.2 Triticum dicoccoides | reverse complement strand
TATTCACTTCTTTCATATCAATAATTGCACCAATCGTTGTAAGGAAAGGTCTACCAAGAATAATATGACATGAAGGATTGCAATCTATATCAAGGACGATGAAATCTATGGAAACATAATTCCAATTTGCAACAATAAGAACATCATTAATTCTTCTCATAGGTTTCTTAATGGTGGAATCCGCAAGAGGCAAGTTTAAAGAACAATCATCAAATTCACGAAAACCTAGCAAATCACACAAGGTTTTAGGAATCGTGGAAACACTAGCACCCAAATCACACAACGCATAGCATTCATGATCTTTAATTTTAATCTTAATAGTAGGTTCCCACTCATCATAAAGTTTTCTAGGGATAGAAACTTCCAATTCAAGTTTTTCTTCATAAGATTGCATTAAAGCATCAACGATATGTTTAGTAAAAGCCTTATTTTGACTATAAGCATGCGGAGAATTTAGCACGGATTGCAACAAGGAAACGCAATCTATTAAAGAGAAATTATCATAATTAAATTCCTTGAAATCCAAGATAGTGGGTTCATTGCTATCTAAAGTTTTGACCTGTCCAATCTCACTTTTATTAATTTTTGCATCAAGATCTAAAAAGTCCGAATCATCGGGATGCCTTCTAACTAAAGTTGACTCATCTCCAGTCCCATCATTATCAAGATTCATATTTCAAAACAAAGATTTAATAGGAGACACATCAATAATTTTTAGATCTTCATCATTATTATCATGGAAACTAGAAGAACACGCTTTCACAAAGCAATATTTTTTAGCACACATCCTAGCTGTTCTTTCTTTGCACTCATCAATGAAAATTCTCATAGCTTTGAGAGACTCATTGATATCATGCTTTGGTGGGATAGATCTAAGTTTCAAAGAATCAACATCAAGAGAAATTCTATCCACGTTCCTAGCCAACTCATCAATCTTAGACAAATTTTCTTCAATCAAAGCATTGAAACTCTTTTGAGAACTAATAAATTCTTTAATATTAGATTAAAAATCAGATGGAATCTTATTATAATTTCCATAAGAATTGTTGTAGGAATTACCATAATTATTAGAGGAATTACTAGGAAACGACCTAGGATTAAAATTTCCTCTATAAGCGTTGTTACCAAAATTGTTCCTAGCACCAAAATTCACATCCATAGATTCATTACTATTCTCAATCAAAGTAGATCAAGGCATATCAGTAGGATCAGAAGAAACACTCTTATTTGCAAACAATTTCATAAGTTCATCCAGCTTTCCACTCAAAACATTAATCTCTTCAGTTGCATGCACCTTTTTACTAGTAGATCTTTCAGTGTGCCATTGAGAATAATTAACCATAATATTATCTAGGAGTTTAATAGCTTCTCCTAAAGTGATTTCCGTAAAAGTGCCTCCCGTGGCCGAATCTAAGAGATTTCTAGAAGCAAAATTCAATCCGCCATAATTTTTTTGTATAATCATCCACAAATTCAAACCATGTGTAGGGCAATTACATATCATTAATTTCATCCTCTCCCAAGTTTGTGCAACGTGTTC
>NW_021294423.1:0-4935 GCF_002162155.2 Triticum dicoccoides | reverse complement strand
TGCATCTACTACTATTACTCCACTCATCGACCGCTATCCAGCATGCATCTAGAGTATTAAGTTAAAAACAGAGTAACGCCTTAAGCAAGATGACATGATGTAGAGGGATAGACTCGTGCAATATGAAGAAAACCCCATCTTGTTATCCTCGATGGCAACAATACAATACGTGCCTTGCTGCCCTTACTGTCACCGGGAAAGGACACTGCAAGATTGAACCCAAAGCTAAGCACTTCTCCCATTGCAAGAAAGATCAATCTAGTAGGCCAAACCAAACTAATAATTCGAAGAGACTTGCAAAGATTACCAATCATACATAAAAGAATTCAGAGAAGATTCAAATATTATTCATGGATAGACTTGATCATAAACCCACAATTCATCGATCTCAATAAACACACCGCAAAAAGAAGATTACATCTAATAGATCTCCACAAGAGTGGGGGAGAACATTGTATTGAGATCCAAAAAGAGAGAAGAAGCCATCTAGCTACTAACTATGGACCCGTAGGTCTGAGGTGAACTACTCACACTTCATCGGAGAGGCTATGGTGTTGATGTAGAAGCCCTCCATGATCGATGCCCCCTCCGGCGGAGCTCCGAAACAGGCCCCAAGATGGGATCTCGTGGATACAGAAAGTAACGGCGGTGGAATTATGGTTTTGGCTCCTATTCTAATCGTTTGGGGGTACATGGATATATATAGGAGGAGGGAGTACGACGGTGGAGCAACAGGGGGCCCATGAGGGTGGAGGGCATGCCGGGTGGGGGTGGGCGTGCCCCCTACCTCGTGGCCTCCTGTTTTATTTCTTGATCCAGGGTCCAAGTCTCTCTGGTCTTATTCGTTGAGAAAATCACGTTCCCGAAGGTTTCATTCCGTTTGGACTCCGTTTGATATTCCTTTTCTTTGAAACCCTAAAACAGGCAAAAACAACAATTCTAGGCTGGGCCTCCGGTTAATAGGTTAGTCCCAAAAATAATATAAAAGTGGATGATAAAGCCCAATAATGTCCAAAACAGTAGATAACATATCATGGAGCAATACAAAATTATAGATAGTTGGAGACGTATCAAGCATCCCCAAGCTTAATTCTTGCTCGTCCTCGAGTAGGTAAATGATAAAAACAGAATTTTTGATGCGGAGTGCTACTTGGCATAATTTTAAAGTAATTCTTCTTAATTGTGGTATGAATATTCAGATTCGAAAGATTCAAGAGAAAAGTTCATATTGACATAAAAATAATAATACTTCAAGCATACTAACAAAGCAATTATGTCTTCTCAAAATAACATGTCTAAAGAAAGTTATCCCTACAAAATCATATAGTCTGGCTATGCTCTATCTTCACCACACAAAATATTTAAATCATGCACAACCCCGATGACAAGCCAAGCAATTGTTTCATACTTTTGACATTCTCAAAACTTTTTCAATCTTCACGCAATACATGAGCGTGAGCCATGGATATAGCACTATAGGTGGAATAGAGTGGTGGTTGTGAAGAAGACAAAAAGGGAGAAGATAGTGTCACATCAACTAGGCGTATCAACGGGCTATGGAGATGCCCATCAATAGATATCAATGTGAGTGAGTAGGGATTGCCATGCAACGGATGCACTAGAGCTATAAGTATATGAAAGCTCAAAAAGAAACTAAGTGGGTGTGCATCCAACTTGCTTGCTCATGAAGACCTAGGGCAATTTGAGGAAGCCCATCATTGGAATATACAAGCCAAGTTCTATAATGAAAGATTCCCACTAGTATATGAAAGTGATAACATGAGAGACTCTCTACTATGAAGATCATGGTGCTACTTTGAAGCACAAGTGTGGTAAAAGGATAGTAACATTGTCCCTTCTCTCTTTTTCTCTCATATATTTTTTTATTTGGGTCTTTTCTCTTTTTTTATGGCCTCTTTTTTTATTTGGGCTTCTTTGGCCTCTTTTTATTTTTCGTCCGGAGTCTCATCCCGACTTGTGGGGGAATCATAGTCTCCATCATCCTTTCCTCACTAGGACAATGCTCTAATAATGATGATCATCACACTTTTATTTTTCTTACAACTCAACAATTACAACTTGATACTTAGAACAAAATATGACTCTATGTGAATGCCTCCGGCGGTGTACCGAGATATGCAATATGACAATGATGGAGTGTGTCATAATAAACAGAACGGTGGAAAGTTGCATGGCAATATATCTCGGAATGGCTATGGAAATGCCATAATAGGTAGGTATGGTGGCTGTTTTGAGGAAGGTATATGGTGGGTATATGATACCGGCGAAAGGTGCGCGGTATTAGAGAGGCTAGCAAAGGTGGAAGGGTGAGAGTGCGTATAATCCATGGACTCAACATTAGTCATAAAAAAACTCATATACTTATTGCAAAAATCTACAAGTTATCAAAGCAAAGTATTACGCGCATGCTCCTAGGGGGATAGATTGGTAGGAAAAGACCATCGCTCGTCCCCGACCGCCACTCATAAGGAAGGCAATCAATAAATAAATCATGCTCCGACTTCATCACATAACGGTTCACCATATGTGCATGATACGGGAATCACAAACTTCAACACAAGTATTTCTCAAATTCACAACTAATCAACTAGCATGACTTTAATATCACCATCTCTATATCTCAAAACAATTATCAAGTATCAAACTTATCATAGTATTCAACACACTCATAAGAAAGTTTTATTATTAATCTTGTATACAAAGCATATTAGGATTTTAAGCAAATTACCATGTTATTTAAGACTCTCAAAATAATCTAAGTGAAGCATGAGAGATCAATGGTTTCTATAAAACAAATCCACCACCGTGCTCTAAAAGATATAAGTGAAGCACTAAAGCAAAATTATATAACTCAAAAGATATAAGCGAAGCACATAGAGTATTATAGCAAATTCCAAATCATAAATGGCTCTCTCAAAAGGTGTGTACAGCAAGGATAATTGTGGTAAACTAACAAGCAAAGACTCAAATCATACAAGACGCTCCAAGCAAAACACATATCATGTGGTAAATAAAAAATATAGCTCCAAGTAAAGTTATCGATAGAAGTAGACGAAAGTGGGGATGCCTTCCGGGGCATCCCCAAGCTTTGGATTTTAGGTGTCCTTATATTATCTTGGGGGTGCCATGGGCATCCCGAAGCTTAGGCTCTTTCCACTCCTTGTTCCATAATCCATCAAATCTTTACCCAAAACTTGAAAACTTCACAACACAACTTAAAGTAGAAAATCTCGTGAGCTCCGTTAGCGAAAGAAAATAAAAGACCACTTCAAGGTACTATAATGAACTCATTCTTTATTTATATTGGTGTTACACCTACTGTATTCCAACTTCTCTATGGTTTATAAACTATTTTACTAGCCATAGATTCATCAAAATAAGCAAACAACACACACAAAACAGAATCTGTCAAAAACAGAACAGTATGTAGTAATCTGTAGCTAGCGCAAGATCTGGAATCCCAAAAATTATAAAATAAATTGCTGGACGTGAGGAATTTATCTATTAATCATCTGCTAAAATAATTAACTAAATATCACTCTCCAAATAAAAATGAAAGCAGTTCTCGTGAGCGCTAAAGTTTCTGTTTTTTTTACAGCAAGTTCAACAAAACTTTCCCCAAGTCTCCCCAACGGTTCTACTTGGCACAAACACTAATTAAACACAACAAAAACAGAGTCTAGATAAATTATTTATTACTAAACAGGATCAAAAAGCAAGGAATAAAAATAAAATTGGGTTGCCTCCCAACAAGCGCTATCGTTTAACGCCCCTAGCTAGGCATAACAAGCAGGAATAGATCTAGGTATTGCCATCTTTGGTATTAGGAAAGAAAAGAGCAAACTTGGTATCTATAGAATTAATCCTTCTATTTTGATAAAGCACATGGCTATTAATGGTTGAAGAAAGATTAAGAATGTTATGGAAGTTTGTATCTAGGCTAACCTTTATCTCTTTAATAGATTCATTTTGGTAAGAGAGCAAAAGAGATGTAGATTCAACTTTCTCATTCATGGGGTGCCCAAATATAGTTTTCATTTTTTCATAAGTGTCTACGACATCCCCTTCAAGGAAACCTTATTCAAATATAGAATCTAAGACATGCTTAAAATAAGAAGGAAGGGCAATATAAAAGCTTTTTAGGTAAACTTCAATTTGATATTGAGGAACATAGCTAACTCTGATCCTTAATAGTCTATACCAAGCATCTTTCAAAGATTCATCAAGTAAATAAGGAAAAATTCCAGAATCATCTTCATCAAAATTATTAAGACTCTTATTGATAACTCCGGTAGGTTTTTCCATAGTATCCTTATTTATAAGTTTAGCGAGGATAGAGGGGTTGTCCAAAGTACTAAAACTCTGGAGAGAACCCCCAACCCTTTTTGATTCAGACATAGCGGAAGAAAGGCAAGCGGAAAGAGAGGGAGGACAGAGAGAGAGGGCGAATAAAACGGCAAGGGTGAAGTGGGGGAGAGGAAAATGAGAGGCAAATGACAAATAATGTAATGCGGGTGATAAGGGTATGTGATGGGTACTTGGTATGTTGACTTTTGCGTAGACCTCCCCGGCAACGGCGCCATTAATGGCTCGTTGTGGGAGTCAAATCTTGACTTGCGTGAACCTCCCCGGCAACGGCGCCAGAAATCCTTCTTGCTACCTCTTGAGCACTGCGTTGGTTTTCCCCAAAGAGGAAGGGATGATGCAGCAAAGTAGCGTAAGTATTTCCCTCAGTTTTTGAGAACCAAGGTATCAATCTAGTAGGAGGCTACGCGCGAGTCCCTCGCACCTGCACAAAACAAATAAATCCTCGCAACCAACGCAAATAGGGGTTGTCAATCCCTATAGGGCCACTTACGAGAGTGAGATCTGATAGATATGATAAGATAATATTTTTGGTATTTTTATGATAAA
>NW_021294422.1:0-1013 GCF_002162155.2 Triticum dicoccoides | reverse complement strand
ACCCTAACGAAGAACCGTATCAGTGCATCGAACCATCAGGCAAGCAACCAACCATTTGATCATATCGATACAATCCCATGTTCTCGCTCCTGCTCTCTTTTACTGCATTAAGACAACGCGATTCAAACTGCTGTGTGCTACGGTAGTTGAACCCATTTCCTCTGCATGACCTGTCATTGCCACAGTAACTAGATGAAACCCACTAGCATGTGTAGGAGTTGCTTGAGCCATATGTATGTGTTGTTCCTACCTTGCTATGCCTGCTATGCTTAGAGTCGTGTCAGGTCTGGTTCATCGGGGTGATGGGCTGGAGTGAAATGGTTATGTCGGTAATGAGAGTGGTGTGGTGAACACGATTTGGTAAAGGTATCGATGAGAGGCCATGTAGGAGTACATGGTGGGTTGTTTCATTGAAGCCGACCTTAAGCACTGAGATCTGTATGTGTGATTTAAAAATCAGCTACTACCATGCATTGGGC
The DNA here is from genome assembly GCF_002162155.2 of Triticum dicoccoides. Classification (NCBI taxonomy): domain Eukaryota; kingdom Viridiplantae; phylum Streptophyta; class Magnoliopsida; order Poales; family Poaceae; genus Triticum; species Triticum dicoccoides. The sequence goes on along the minus strand of NW_021294422.1, from coordinate 534 downwards.
CCGAAACCAATGGACCCTCTCGGCTTCTTATTCACCCTAGTTCTCCGTCCAGGAGTTGCAAGTAGTTTCTGGTGTTTGTAGCCTACTGGAGGCCGTGGACAGCGCTGACCGTAGGGGTGGGCTGTGACGCGGTAGGTACGTGGCTGGGTGTACCGAATACCCGTTAGGTATCTCGGGAACCCTGTTCACATCGTTCGGGGCCGTATGGGAAACCTCGGCCGGACTCCCTGCGGATGGAACCTGGATAGGCGATAAACCTGGACTGGAGGCTTAGGTGATTAGGTAGGTCGTGGCCGACACCCACGTTGGGCTTCCGCTTGAAGGTTGCCGAGTACATGTCGTGTAAACGACGGTAAGTGGTGAGAGCGTGTATGAAGAAGTACCCCCTGCAGGGTTAACATGATCTATTCGAATAGCCGCGTCCGCGGTAAAGGACTACTTGGTTGCCTATACAGTTCATAGACAAGTAAATGGAAACTACTAAAAGCCTCAAGATAAGTGTGAGTGCCGAGGATGGCTCTTCCGTAGGAAGAC
>NW_021294421.1:0-2424 GCF_002162155.2 Triticum dicoccoides | reverse complement strand
TCACCGTTTTCAGGTCCCGAAGTGATTTCCATAGTTGTTGAACCCCAAGGCACGCTTACGTGTCGGTCATCAAAACTCATAGTTTTGGCTGATTCTGGCCCGTATCATGGACTATTACTCACTTTTTTGGGCCCCCGGAGTGATTTCCACGATTAACGTACCACGGGGTGCATTTACGTGTCGGTCATCAACACTCATAGTTTTGGCCAATTCTGGCCCGTTTCTTGGACTATTACTCTGTTTTTGGGTCTCGGTGTGATTTCCATGATTGACGAACACCGGGGTGCATTTATGTGTCGCTCATCAACACTCGCAGTTTTGGCCGATTCTGGCCCGTTTCGTGGAGTATTACGCACTGTTTTGGGGTATCGAAGTGATTTCAACGATTAACGAACCGCGGGGTGCTTTTACGTTTCGGTCATCAACACTTACACTTTTGTCCGATTCTTTCCTTTTTTGTATAGTATTACTCACTGTTTTGGGGTCCCGGAGTGATTTCCACGATTAACGAACCCCGGCGTGCGTTTACGTGTCGGTCATCAACACTCACAGTTTTGGCCGATTCTGGCCCGTTTCGTGGACTATTACTCACTTTTTTGGGTCCCCGGAGTGATTTCCACGATTAACGAACCCCTGGGTGCGCTTACGGGTTGCTTATCAACACTCGTGGTTTTTGTCGATTCTGACCCGTGTCGTGGACTGTTACTCACCGTTTTGGGGCCCCAAAGCGAGTTCCATGGTTGTTGAACCCCAATGTGCGCTTAAGTGTAGGTCATCAACAATCACAGTTTGGGCCGATTCTGGCCCGTTTCTTAGACTATTACTTAGTTATCGGGGTCCCGAAATGATTTCCACGATTTACGAACCCCGGGTTGTGTTTACGTGTCGGTCAGCAACACTCACAATTTTGGCCAATTCTAACGTGTTTTGTGGACTATTACTCACCGTTTTCAGGTCCCGAAGTGATTTCCATAGTTGTTGAACCCCAAGGCACGCTTACGAGTCGGTCATCAAAACTCATAGTTTTGGCTGATTCTAGCCCGTATAATGGACTATTACTCACTTTTTTGGGCCCCCAGAGTGATTTCCACGGTTAACGAACCACGGGGTGCATTTACGTGTCGGTCATCAACACTCATAGTTTTGGCCGATTCTGTCCCGTTTCTTGGACTATTACTCTGTTTTTGGGTCTCGGCGTGATTTCCATGATTGATGAACACCAGGGTGCATTTATGTGTCTCTCATCAACACTCATAGTTTTGGCCAATTCTGGCCCGTTTCTTGGACTATTACTCTGATTTTGGGTCTCGGCGTGATTTCCATGATTGACGAACACCGGGGTGCATTTATGTGTCGCTCATCAACACTCGCAGTTTTGGCCGATTCTGGCCCGTTTCGTGGAGTATTACGCACTGTTTTGGGGTATCGAAGTGATTTCAACGATTAACGAACCTCGGAGTGCGTTTACGTTTCGATTATCAACACTTACACTTTTGTCCGATTCTTGCCTTTTTTGTATACTATTACTCACTGTTTTGGGGTCCCGGAGTGATTTCCACGATTAACGAACCCCGACGTGCGTTTACATGTCGGTCATCAACACTCACAGTTTTGGCCGATTCTGGCCCGTTTCGTGGACTATTACTCACTTGTTTGGGCCCCCGGAGTGATTTCCACGATTAACGAACCCCTGGGTGCGCTTACGGGTTGGTTATCAACACTCGCGGTTTTTGTCGATTCTGACCCGTGTCATGGACTGTTACTCACCATTTTGGGGCCCCAAAACGATTTCCATGGTTGTTGAACCCCAAGGTGCGCTTAAGTGTAGGTCATCAACAATCACAGTTTGGGCCGATTCTGGCCTGTTTCTTGGACTATTACTTAGTTATCGGGGTCCCGAAATGATTTCCACGATTTACAAACCCCGGGTTGTGTTTACGTGTCGGTCAGCAGCACTCACAATTTTGGCCAATTCTAACGTGTTTTGTGGACTATTACTCACCGTTTTCAGGTCCCGAAGTGATTTCCATAGTTGTTGAACCCCAAGGCACGCTTACGTGTCGGTCATCAAAACTCATAGTTTTGGCTGATTCTGGCCCGTATCATGGACTATTACTCACTTTTTTGGGCCCCCGGAGTGATTTCCACGATTAACGTACCACGGGGTGCATTTACGTGTCGGTCATCAACACTCATAGTTTTGGCCAATTCTGGCCCGTTTCTTGGACTATTACTCTGTTTTTGGGTCTCGGTGTGATTTCCATGATTGACGAACACCGGGGTGCATTTATGTGTCGCTCATCAACACTCGCAGTTTTGGCCGATTCTGGCCCGTTTCGTGGAGTATTACGCACTGTTTTGGGGTATCGAAGTGATTTCAACGATTAACGAACCGCGGGGTGCTTTTACGTTTCGGTCATCAAC
>NW_021294420.1:0-5064 GCF_002162155.2 Triticum dicoccoides | reverse complement strand
TGAGGGCCCGGTACGACGCTCCGGTGGCATTGCTACCCCTCAGGCCCCTGTCCCGCCTAACCCTGGAGCGGTTGACCACAGGATCTAGCCCTTTGACTTTGCACGGATGGGCTTTGACCAGTGGACCTCTCCACCCGGTTGTGTCGGGTCGGCCTAGAGGGACACCGGGGAGCAACATCTGGGCCAAACCCACAGCTAAATCCACTCCGTGTAGACCCGATGCGGTAGTTTCCCCCCTCCAGGTGCCGGCGGCGGCGCCGTCCGTGAGGGGGGCCACGCACCGGAGACGCGTGCGGCCTCTTCGGACATGCCACAACACCACCCGGTTGTGTCAGGTCCGCCCATAAGGACACCCGGGAGCAACATCCGGGCCAAACCCACAGATACATCCACTCCATGTAGACCCGACGCGTCCGTTCCCCCCCCCCTCCAGGTGCAGGCGGCGGCGCTGTCCGTGATGGGGCCACACCCCGGAGATGCGTGCCGCCTCTTCGGACATGGCATAACACCATCTTATTGTGGTAGGTCATCCGATATATATGAACACTTGGAGCAAAGTCCCCTTCGTATAGACCCGATGCGGTTGTTCCCCATTCCAGTTGCCGGCTGGCGGCGGCACCGTTCGTGAGGGGGGTCACACCGCTCTGTACAGAACCGAAAAATAATGTATGTATGCTTATTAACACATATTGTATGTAAGTTAGTTAAATAATAATAATAAAGAAAACAGTGAAGAAAAAGAAAAAAAACTATATGTATGCTTATTAACACATATTATATGCTTATTAACACATACTATATGTATGCTTATTAACACAATCTATATGTATGCATATTAACACATACTGTATGCTTAATAATAATAATAATAGTACTATATGGGAAAAAGGAAAAAAGAAAAAAAAACTATGCCGACGGCAAAGCCGTCGGCACAGCTGCGGCCAGGGCAGATGGACAGCGCCGCGGATCGGTGACGTGTCAGCTATGCCGACGGCTGCCGTCGGCATATGTCCTGGTCGGTGCGCTCTGGATCGGTGACGTGTCACCCGTATCTATGCCGACGGCCACCCGTCACAGCCGTCGGCATAGATTTGACGTCGTTAGCCGGCCGTGATGAGTGTTGTCGGCGGGCCCGCATCTATGCCGACGGCCTGTATATGCCGACGGCAGCTGTAGGCGTAGCCTGGGATAAGCCGACGGCCGCTATGTGCCGACGGCTGCTGTCGGCGTAGACGGGGATAGCCCGACGGCCATTGTACGCCGACGGCCAGGACCTAGCTGTCGGCATATCTCGGTTTAGGCCGACGGTGGCCGTCGGCATACATTTGGCTGTCGGCTTAGAGCCCTGTTCCGGTAGTGGAATGAATGTACTCATACCACTTGAGTATTCCCATACTCGAGTCTCTCAAAAAAAAAAAGAATCGCGTCTGACTCAAAATACATGCACATACTGGAATGAACGAATGAATGAAAATTTTGGTCCGTATATACATTCGTGCTACAAGGAGAAATACACGTATGATTTATCTCAGGCTAGAAGGACAAGTACTAACAGAAGCTAGAAGGGAAAAAAATTACATGGGGTCACCATGCATTCTCTTTCTACAAAGAGAAATGCAGCTATGACTTGACTCAGGCTTCTCCAACTGCAATTTCTTTACAGGACCTGCGCTCCTGATTCAAATCACCCATGTACTTCTGAAATTCCTGAAAGCTTAGCATAGAGATACGGAATATTCCGCGGCCCCATGACGTTTCCTGGAGAAGATGTGTCAGTTTGCGAAATCTCTCATGCAGCCAAATTCGTTGGAATAACATGGAACCTTGTCCTAGTGCTATACTGACAATGATGTTCATCTGCAAATGATGAGGTTTGTACGACTGCCTAGGGAGCATCAGTACATGGATGACAGCAGTTGCAACAGCATAAAGCTGAAGCAAAGCGAGCCTTTACATTGATTCGGTTACTACTGTCATGATTCTGCTTTTAATAGTTGCACCTGAATTTTGAGTGTGAGTAAAATATGAGAAATTAAACCACCAGTTGGGACAAATTCTGGCAGAGCGGGCATTCATCTGAGAAATGAAAAGATAGAGCTGGGTAGAGCAGCTGAGGGTGGATCGACGACAATCTTTTTTTGAGAAGAAATGACTGATGTGTGAGATATTCGCTGAGAGCTGGTAGAAGGGTTGATCAGTGGCTACAAGTGTAGCGATGGCCCCAACGGATACGATGGAACTTAATTAGCAAATGGCTGTCAGCTAAGAACCTAGTGGCGCGAAATAGAAAATACAATACTGAGCGGACACGTGAGCACTCTAGTTCCAATGGGCCTGTGCCGGTTCGGGTACCGCGGCATTGCTTCAGAAATCTCACGCCATGAGCCATAGTTGTTTAGTGACAGTGGCGGCGGCAGCAGCACGGGCGCGTAGACAGAGGAAGCAGAGCAGACGTACATCACGAGACTGAAAAATGGGAGACCTGGCTCGGATCTAGCCTATGGTTAGTAGAGCTTGCTCGCTCAACATGCTTCCCTTGAAAATGGATGCAATTCAGTGAGTCACTTCTTCAGTGAGGGCCCTAAAACAAACTCAAAATCTCACGGGATCTCGCGTGGACAAGACAAGCAAAACCCTGTGTATCCAGACTCCAGGTCATGCCTGTGCATACAGCAAAACCTTGTGTATCTTGTGCACTTGAATCTTGTCTTGTAAACAGAAATCGCAGGATTTCTTTTCATCAGAAAAGAGAACCGACATGGCAACAATGATTGGTTCAGATTGCCAACCGGGTATCAAAAGGCAACCAGGAAGATTCCGCAGTGAACCATTACAGTGTCTTTATTTATTTATGCTTTAGCACAGGCAACCAGAAGTGACACCCAAGCATAGGTTCAGATATGAAGACACTATTGCAAAGAACTGCATTTCATTTCACTGAATATACATGTGCACACCAAGAAAACAAATGGAGTTTTTTGGCCTTTTTTCGTACCACTCATCGAAACCTGCTACAGGTTGAAGCAACAATGAAAATAGTACTAGGTGTGAAAAAACAACCATTCTCTCTTCCTTATAGCATTACTAGGGAGAAAGTGGCTACAAAGAGAAACACAAGGTATGGTTCATCCCAGGTTTCTCCCTTTCTGAATCTTCCCTCGATAAAAAGGGTCTCCGATCGCGGCCAGATGATTTAGGCTCCTGGTTCGACTTGCCCACATGCTTGTGAAATACCTGAAAGCTTAGCATAGCGAGATTGCAGACAAGTGCTCATGTGCAAACAATTATTAAAATCCTCATAAACTTCCCACAAACATATAAAAGTAGCAGGCTAGCAATTGAGCACAAGCTTAAATAACAACTCGTATTCATTGCCAGTAAGGAATGGGTTCCATTTTATGAGAGTGAACAGCATCAACAATATAGCCATCAAAGTTTTTGAACATAATCACTAGGAGGTTAGACTTCAATTTCAAGAACAAAAGAGAACACGAGCAGCCAACAATTTTATTCCTTTGTGAACCTTCCAAGAGTAGGCCTCAAGTGAGATTACCTCGTCATGGTCTGGAATTACTCTCATCACATAATTATAGTCCTCACTGGCCAGTGGCCGGAGCATTTTCTATCTACTTTATATTTGTGGAAAGCTTATCTGGAGCTTGGTAGGGTAATTCAAAGAATGAGCAAAACTGAAATCTAGATAGTACAGCTAAATAAGTGTTCAACTCTAGTGCAAAGAAGTCTTCACATTCCAGTCATTGCAAAAAGTAGTTTCCAGGGATGGATGGGGGAAAGAATTGACTCACGCGAAAGAAATGATCGAGATGTCTATGCAATGTAAGGTTATCCCAGGATGAGAATGATGCTCTGAATATGGTAGTAGTTTGATTAGCCATTCTGCCACTGAATATGCTAGCGCTGCTGACATTTTCTTCCTGCTTGAGGGCCATTCATTGATCTTTTGAATGGTGCCTCTCTCTATTTTTTTTTTCATTTGTGTGTGGGAGATGCATGAATAATATTCACGAATATAGCTCTTCATAGTGCTGAAATTGGCAGGGTTCATGACGATGACAGTAAAGCTCTCTTTTGAATCTTCTCGAACTTTGATGAGTGTGCTTATGGAACAATCAACTACTACGGAATAGCAAGGTATGTGCTATAGAATGTAGGTATGATGTAAACACATCGAAGAAATGGTTTAATTTCTGGGATTTGTATACGTACACCGGCGGAGTATGCAATATCCTGATTAAGGAATGCAATACCGAGTGTCAGAAAGGCTAGCAAGAAACAAAGTTACGCAAAAAGGACGACTGGCATTGAAAGACTTAACACTAGAGGAACATCAGACTTAACAATACACACTAAATATTCAAATTGCAATAATCATGGCTCATGAAATCTGCTCTGTTTTTGGCATTGGTGGGATAGAAAAAAAAACTCCAGATCAATTAGAAAATAAAATCACCTTCACCATACTTAACTCAGGAGGTTCGACGAATAAAAAGTTGGAAGCTCAAGTCCTTTTGCTCAATCAATGTTCATCTATCCCTTAACAACAGGTGTTCTCTACCTTTACGACTATATGTGTCAACTGAACACTCTCTTTATGTTATTTAATTTAGCGTGGCAATGAATACCGAGGTTATTAGTGTGCTCAAAAGCTAGACTAGCAACTTTTGAAGAATGCAGCAAGTTCTCTAACCTAGGTTTCATGAGGCAATAACAGTTTGACACTTGCAATTGAAGACAGTCTCGCAATAGCTAAAGCGATCATGAATTTCAGCGGAGGTTTACTAACCTTCCCTGGAAAAACAGAAATGTTCCTATTGGAAAGCACAAGCCATATCTACGAAGAAACCAAGAACCACAGTTGAGTATGACAGTTTGGAACTGAACTGAACAAAAATAACCCGGGTTCTGAACTGGCTCCACCCAAGCACTGAGATGATACGAAGGGTCATTTAAAGTTCCTATAATTCAGAAAAAATCATTAAGCAAACAATTAGGATCAACTTAAAGAGCACCTTGTATAGGCATCAATTTAAAACCAAAATGAAA
>NW_021294419.1:0-2420 GCF_002162155.2 Triticum dicoccoides | reverse complement strand
AAAGCCCATGAATTGACTCTGGATCCTGTCATGATTAGTAGAACAAGAAACAAAACCCAAAAATAATGTTCCTATAACTACTAGGATGTGGTGGTAAAACGCTCACAGTAAAGCAAATATCAATGTCTTACAAGTTCTTACCATGCAGCAGGCGGTGATCGGCAACCAGCGGTGTAAAGTAACTCCGAATATTGAGTAAAGCGATTGCCAGGGGAGCGTACGTATACACGGTGTAGAAATATGTGGAGCTGGGTTGGCTATATATGGTAGCAAAAGATTAGCAATAATCAATTCAAAGATGCAATGTTGAATAAACGCTCAACGACGGTACTGTGCTGGTCCTAGGCTAGACCGGACTAGAGACGCGAGCCTAGAACACTAATGAGGTCACGGCGTAGCAGAACTAGCATCAATGAAGGATACTAAGTAGCTCTTGACAGCAAGATATAAGTGAAGATCACAACAACAGTGAAGATAATGAGGTGAAACAACAGCCAAGCAGGATATATCAACAACTTTGTCTCCAACTTTCCTCTGAAAAAGTTTGTGCCGATTTTTTTGTTTTTTTTTCTTCTCTCTTTTTTTTCCTCACACTTTTTTTTCTTTCTCTCCTTTTTTTTCTTTGACTTTTTTTTTCCTTTTTTTCTCTCTTTTTTCTCTCTTTTTTTCTCCCTCTTTCCAAAACAAACTAGATAAGATGCAGATTGGATCAAGTGAAGATGTGAACGATCTCAACTATTATTATGACAATGAATGGTGGGTAGCACGTGGTGGAAATTGATGGATGGGTGGTGGACAGCGGAAGAGATAATGATGCAGCGGTGGCGTGACTAATGTGAACAGAACTCGAAACTCTAAACGAACTAGACACTAAGACCAGCAACTCGACACGACAATGCAATCGATAATTCAACTATGCAATCAATGAAAAGAAAATTGCAAAGGCTCAGACTGGCTTGGACCAAGGATGAATAGATCTAACTCTTTTTTGTTGCTTTTTCTTGGATAATAGGTAAGAAAGTAAATCTAATCTAGGAAAACTGGAAATTTTCACCGAGCAACCTGAAAACTGATACCACTTGATAGAGGCGAGGGTCCCGATCTTTCGATGAGATGATAACTATCGATTTGGTGGAGACGACTTTGACAATCCGACTACAAACGTGCACGACGTTGCGCCTTAGCAATCGCTAAACCAATCTACTGAGGTTACTGACGACGCCGGAAGCACGGTCAGCCTGACCACGAAGGTCTATTCCTGCAAGCAATCGAAGAACGAGCAAGAATATGATAAAGCAATCTGAATATTGCAAATATATATGAGGTATTGATAATGGTGGGGATCCGGAAGCGGTCTTGGTCTGGTCGTTGGACACAAATGAAGTACACGAAGTTGCAATGGCTAACTTTTAACTAAACAAATCCCAAGGAAAAGCTACTAGATGGATGTACTTATATAGGAGCAAGGGGTGGCGGCCAAGGAGGTGGGAGGACGTCCCAAGGCAGCCTAAAACTAAATCTAGGTCGTACAAGGCCAATGGGCCCAAGTGGAGGTGATGTAACACCTTTGGACTTGTAGTTTGACTCGGATTCTGTTGTAGCATCAGATTGTTTCGTCCACAACTCAACGCTCCGGATGAATTTGAAGGTGATTCCAATTGGGTTGGAAAGTGCACGAAATCTAGTTTCCAACAAAAAAAGAATCACCCAATTCGGAGTCCGTATGAAAAACTTGTGTGCGTTTTGAGTCAGGTATGTCTGTGCAGTCCGAATCTGAATCCAGAACGTGAGAGACTTGGACTCTATCTTCTCTTGGGCCAAAAGTAACGTGAGAGAACTTTTTGGACAGCAAATAAACATCTCTTTCTTCCTTATCTTCATATGTGGATTGTACAAATGTCCCATACACCTGCAATTAGACAAAACACAAAAGTGTGTGAAGTATTTTTGTTCTGGATAACATAAATAGATTATTGAATAGTTTGCACTAGAAATCACCTGACAAATATGCATATATGCAATATTTTTGGTCATATCCAAGGTAGTCATGTCCTCATCAAAAAGTCTTAATGAATTCAACCCATTTAGCATGTCTACGATTCAGTTTAGCTTGACTTTTAATATGTTTCAAAGATTCATGATCAGAATGTATAACAAATTCTTTGGGCCATAAATAATGTTGCCATGTTTCTAAAGTCCGAACAAGAGCATATAATTCTTTATCATAAGTAGAATAATTCAGACTAGGCCCACTCAATTTTTCAGAAAAGTATGCAACAGGTTTGCCATCTTGTAATAACACACCGCCTAATCCAATTCCACTAGCATCACATTCAAGCTCAAAAGTCTTATTAAAATCAGGAAGTTGGAGTAAAGGAGCATGTGTCAACTTATCTTTCAATACCGAGAAGGCTTCTTTC
>NW_021294418.1:0-956 GCF_002162155.2 Triticum dicoccoides | reverse complement strand
CCGGCCGCAACCACGCCACTCCTCGGGAGAGCCATCCCGGGCCCGAGAGGAGCGCCAGTTGGCGCCATCGGCAGCGGTCGAGCTCTTGCCGTGGAGCATGGCTTCTTGGAGTTCCGCCTCCCTCCGAGAGCCGTCCGGCAATGGGCGGGCGCGCATCCGACGGAGGAGGTGCGTCCCGGCCACCGGCGCGTCTTTTGGGGCGAGGGGCCCATTCCCCATCTCATGAACCATGGCAGCCGACACAGTGGGGAAGAGGAGGAGACGCGAGGGATTGGGAGGGAGTGCGATTGTGGCGCAGGGAGGGGACGGGTCGGTGGGAGGAGCGGCTGCACCGGGTCAAACCCTAAGGAGGGTGAGGGTGAGTCGTCCAGCTGGACCTGGGCCACGGCCCATGGGGGCGGAGAGAGCCTAATGCGAGAAGGCCCAACATCGAAGACCCGAGACGACCCAGGATTCTCCCCTATCCCAGACGGCCCAATAGGCCTGGGATGGCCCAGCCCATCCAGAAGAGGAGGGAGGGAAGGAGCTAGGTCTTACCAGGGTCTCGCCGCCGCCGCCACCAAGTCGCCGGCCGGTGCCGCCGCGGAAGGGCGGAAAGATCGGAACTTCGGCCCCCGGGCCACCACCACGGCATCCACCGGGCGCTCCGGCACCGGCATGGATTCCAAGGGGCCCAACTCCGGCGAGATGCGCCGCCACGAGACCGCCGCGCGACCCACCTCCGACCTTCCGGCCACCCCCCAAGCACGGGCTCAACCCCAGTGCCACGTCGGCCAGCCTCGCGGCCAACGTCCGGCGGCGGTGGGGAAGGTGGTGCGTGATGGGCGTGAGGCCAGGCAGAGGAAGGGGAAGGAGGGGAGGTGAGGGGGTCGAGGCCGCCGCCGCCAAATCATCCGCGGCGATCTCCGCCAGTCGATCGCCAAACCAGCGAGGGTGTCGGAGAAACCCCGCAACAG
>NW_021294417.1:0-1418 GCF_002162155.2 Triticum dicoccoides | reverse complement strand
CATCCGATACAAATGCACACCAACACCACACCCACCCAAGGACGGATACAAAAGCACTGAGCGCAGCAACACCACCCCTAGCACACTACCACGAAGAGATGAAGCCGCATACAACGGACCGTGGACTCCAAGCCGGTGCCTTCAGGAAGGATACGACACCGGAGCGCCGCCACAGCCCGATCCGAGGATCACAGTTTCCCCCGGAGCCGCATGACGGGCGATGAGAGCCGCGACGACGCCTTCAAGAAGGGAACGAGTTTCGCCGTCGCCGGTCCGTCCGAAGAAAGAGCAGGTTTTCGCCCCGGCCAACACTCACCGCCGCCGAACGCTACACCCCGGCAACCACGCCGCCCACACGGCCATGGTCACCGGGCAGCGCCAAGACACGGGCTTTGCCCAAGAGCACCGTGCACCGCCACTAGGGCCGCCGCCCAGGCATCCAAGACCTTGACACCACCGCACCCGAGACCCGCCGCTACCCCAACCAAAGAGACGAGCAAAAAAAGAATCCGCCTTTGCATCCCCTGGCCCACCCCCAGCATCGAGACCCAATAGGTCGGCCAACACTGGCATCCATCGACCCATCCTGTAGCCCGGAGCGCGAGACGAGATCGGTCCTTCAGCACCGTGGGGCGGGGACGAGGTCAGTCCTGCTGCACCATGCGCGAGACGAGCTCGGTCCGGCGGCACTATGCGTGAGACGAGCTCGGTCCGGCTGCACCGGGCGCGAGACGAGCGATGGACCGTAGCTGGGAAAGGGCCAGCCCTTTGAAGGGAGTAGCGACCGAGCGCCGAGGATATGGAGTGAAGGCCGAAACGGTCCGATCGCAGACAAGCCGACGCCGGAGAAGCTAGCCGCCGCCGCAAGCAGATCGGCTAAGCCACCATGGAACCTCCGCGACACCGGGAGTCCATCTGCCGGACCTCCACAGGTCGCCGCCCACGGCCGGAGCAACGGCCACGCCCGGCCGCTGCCCTACCCGCGTCGCCCGGCGAGCTCATAGCGCCGGAGCCGCCGGGCACACACCACCGCCACCACGCGCCGCCGGCCGACCCCGACCACCAGATCCGGCTGGATCCAGCAGGGGGCCGACCGCGCGCCACCTCCCGAGATGGGAGCGCCGCAGCCGCCCCGCCACGCACGAGACCCAGGGCACCGGCGCGCCGCCACCAGCCGGCTGCCCCGCGAGCCTGCCGCCGAGCTGCTGAACCCCGCGAAGTCCAGCACCGCAGCTCGAGGAGGCCGCCCCGCGCCGGCGTCCCACGAGCAGGGGGGAGAAGGGCCCCGCCGCCGCAGCGCCCACCGGGCTTTGCCCAACGGAGCTCACCGACGACGGCGGGGGGAAAGGGAGGAATGAGTGACCGATGCGCAGCAGGAGCGGTTCCCCCCGGCGCGCGCGGGCGCGCCGCGGGGTGGG
>NW_021294416.1:0-1645 GCF_002162155.2 Triticum dicoccoides | reverse complement strand
CTCTACCCAACAAGACAAACAAGCAACAAGGATACAATCAACCACGGCAAGACCAAGCAATATGATGAAATGACGATATGCTATGCGGGATGCGATGCGGGATGCAAAATGCAAGATATGACAGGAAATGCATGAACCTGGCATCAACTTGGAAAACCAAGTGTGCCACTGGATAGAGGGGATGAAATCACTTGAAAACGATATAAAGATCATTGGAATCGGAGCTACGGTTTGGAAATGGCGAGCGTTTTAAGATATGACACCGGTATGCGATTTACAGCAAGTAGGCATCTAAATGCAACGAAGTGAACATGCTACAGCCACCAAGCATGAAAACAAAATACATGGCAGTGATGTACACAAGATGTTTGACAAAACACTAGCACTGAGCCATAGGCAAATTCATCCATTAAGAGGTTCAAACAAGCATGGCTAAAACGCAAAAGCAAAACAGATTTCAGACTTAGTGAAATTAACACTAGTCTGAAATTTCAGATCATGATGCTCACTTCGGAGCAGCAAAACAACATGATAGAAAACCTGAACATGACAAGTAAGAACATGGCATGGAGCTACTCAACAAGCTTTAAAAAACACCCAAAGTGACCTGGGGCCAAAAGGGTTCACAAAATACTCTACCGAGCTCACGAACATAGCTCGAACACAATCAGTTTTCAGACTTAGTGAAAACTGAGACATGCTGAAATATAACTCACGAAGGCATGTAAACGAGCTCGAAGCACTCACTACGGTGCAATTCATGGCAAGGAAAGCATATAACCAGCAAGAAGGCACAAAGTGCTAGCTACACATGGCAAGAACGAAGGCATAGCATGCATGGAACACTAACGGTAGCATCGGCAAAATCGCAAACAAGTTGACGATCTGCCCGGATTAACAACGAAGCAAAAGTTGAGCTCGATTGAGTCAACCTAGAGCACTCCACATATGCAAACAAAGACATGGATGGATAGAGCATAACATAAATATCAAAACTCCCTTACTGATCATCCTCAAAAGAGGCACGGATCACTAGGAAACAAGCTGGACATATAGCATCATGAACTAAAATATCCCAGACTTAGTGAAATCACAAAGTCCCTGAAATCTGCAATCTCAGGTACCTCTCTTCGCAAGTTTGCACAAGACAACACACACATCCTAAAAATGCATGGGTGGCACCACTGGAAATAAGACAAAATGCTTAACAATTCATCCCAAAGGGGCACAGGCATATCATGCACGAATTAAACATAGCAAAAATGACAAAAGTGCATGATGAACTAACGGATCTGCAATTTAACTCACGAAGCCTCCTTCTAACAGCATTTTGGGCAACAAGATGACCTCAAATGCAAATGATGCAATGGAATGAAATGATGTACATGTCGAGGCGAAGATTTTGATATATCATACGCCCAAAATGGAGCTACGGTTGCAAAGATACAAGAAGTCAAAGAATGCATAAAAAATCTGGGAGATTAGGGTTTCGGGGAGAGGTCAACCTAGCCCAGATCCAGATCTGGATCGGCACGCTTCCCAAGGCGGCGCCGGGGAACACTGTAGCAGCCGGAGGCGGAGCTCGCCGGAGACGCGGCCGCCGGTCGGGGAGGAGGCTGCCGGGGCGGCGCCGGCGTGGGGGCGG
>NW_021294415.1:0-1394 GCF_002162155.2 Triticum dicoccoides | reverse complement strand
TCTCTATAGATCTTAATGCCTAATATGTAAGCAGCTTCACCGAGGTCTTTCATTGAAAAACTTTTATTCAAGTATCCCTTTATGCTATCCAGAAATTCTATATCATTTCCAATCAGTAATATGTCATCCACATATAATATCAGAAATGCTACAGAGCTCCCACTCACTTTCTTGTAAATACAGGCTTCTCCGAAAGTCTGTATAAAACCAAATGCTTTGATCACACTATCAAAATGTTTATTCCAACTCCGAGAGGCTTGCACCAGTCCATAAATGGATCGCTGGAGCTTGCACACTTTGTTAGCTCCCTTTGGATCGACAAAACCTTCTGGTTGCATCATATACAACTCTTCTTCCAGAAATCCATTCAGGAATGCAGTTTTGACATCCATCTGCCAAATTTCATAATCATAAAATGCGGCAATTGCTAACATGATTCGGACGGACTTAAGCATCGCTACGGGTGAGAAGGTCTCATCGTAGTCAATCCCTTTAACTTGCCGAAAACCTTTTGCGACAAGTCGAGCTTTGTAGACAGTAACATTACCATCAGCGTCAGTCCTCTTCTTAAAGATCCATTTATTCTCAATTGCTTGCCAATCATCGGGCAAGTCAACCAAAGTCCATACTTTGTTCTCATACATGGATCCCATCTCAGATTTCATGGCTTCAAGCCACTTTGCGGAATCTGGGCTCACCATCGCTTCTTCATAGTTCGTAGGTTCATCATGATCTAGTAGCATGACCTCCAGAACAGGATTACCGTACCACTCTGGTGCGGATCTTACTCTGGTTGATCTACGAGGTTCAGTAGTATCTTGATCTGAAGTTTCATGATCATTATCATTGGCTTCCTCACTAACTGGTGTAGGTGTCACTGAAACAGTTTTCTGTGATGAACTACTTTCCAGTAAGGGAACAGGTACAGTTACCTCGTCAAGTTCTACTTTCCTCCCACTCACTTCTTTCGAGAGAAACTCCTTCTCTAGAAATGATCCATTCTTAGCAACGAATGTCTTGCCTTCGGATCTGTGATAGAAGGTGTACCCAACAGTTTCCTTTGGGTATCCTATGAAGACACATTTCTCCGATTTGGGTTCGAGCTTATCAGGTTGAAGCTTTTTCACATAAGCATCGCAGCCCCAAACTTTAAGAAATGACAACTTTGGTTTCTTGCCAAACCACAGTTCATAAGGCGTCGTCTCAACGGATTTTGATGGTGCCCTATTTAACGTGAATGCGGCCGTCTCTAAAGCATATCCCCAAAATGATAGCGGTAAATCAGTAAGAGACATCATAGATCGCACCATATCTAGTAAAGTACGATTACGACGTTCGGACACACCATTACGCTGTGGTGTTCCGGGTGGCGTGAGTTGCGAAACTATTCCACA
>NW_021294414.1:0-703 GCF_002162155.2 Triticum dicoccoides | reverse complement strand
GCCCGGCGACCGCGCCTCCCCGCCGGCCTCGTTGCTCTTCTCCGGTGAAGTTTCCCGACGAACCTCGATCCACGTGCAGGTCCGATCCGGATCGGGATCAGATCCACCCGCGCGTCCAACCAAACGCCACCCCCGGATCTGCACCGCTCTGTCCCGGATCCCTCCGTCCCGCGTTGACTTTCGCGGAGGTATAATTTTTCTCTAAGTCCCGGAAATTTTTGAACCGAGTTGCTTTGTTCGAGGTCCCGTAGCTTTGCAACCGTAGATCCGTTTTGGGCGTATGATATATCAAAATCTTCGCCTCGACATGTACATCATTTCATTCCATTGCATCATTTGCATTTGAGGTCATCTTGTTGCCCAAAATGCTGTTAGAAGGAGGCTTCGTGAGTTAAATTGCAGATCCGTTAGTTCATCATGCACTTTTGTCATTTTTGCTATGTTTAATTCGTGCATGATATGCCTGTGCCCCTTTGGGATGAATTGTTAAGCATTTTGTCTTCTTTCCAGTGGTGCCACCCATGCATTTTTAGGATGTGTGTGTTGTCTTGTGCAAGCTTGCGAAGAGAGGTACCTGAGATTGCAGATTTCAGGGACTTAGTGATTTCACTAAGTCTGGGATATTTTAGTTCATGATGCTATATGTCCAGCTTGTTTCCTAGTGATCCGTGCCTCTTTTGAGGATGATCAGTAAGGGAGTTTT
>NW_021294413.1:0-946 GCF_002162155.2 Triticum dicoccoides | reverse complement strand
AAGCTAACAGGAGGTGGGGTAAAGGTGGACCAGCAATACGGAATGACAATGGTGGATTTCAACAATCTTGGTTACCTTGACGAACCATTCGTCCTAGCGAAAGATGTCGCTCAGGTTTTCTATGTGAAGGACATGAGTAGCAAACCGAGGAAACGGAAAGATAAGAAAACGATCAGTACATCATGCGATGATCCAAAGCGCCACATTGTTCTTTCAGGGAAAAGAAACATCGTGGGAGTGGAGGACAAGACAGACATGTCAGAAGATTATAATATGTTTGCTGAAATTCCGCCCTTCAAAGTGAACACCGACCCAAGCATTAAGTTAAATGATGAGGATGCTCCATGGATACGGCACAATCGTAAGCAAGCAGGGACACAAGGGAAGAAATGATGTGTAATAATTTATTGTACCAAACTTTGTTGAATGGATCATGTGAATTATATTACCTGTGATGTAGTACATGACGCTCTGCAGAGTCCGGCCGTACCACCATAGCCGACGACCGGCCTCTGGTATATTATTTTGAATTGAATTAGTTTTATTTTTCTGAATTTTTTGATATATTATTTGTATTTTTAACATTTTGAATTGAATTAGTTTTATTTTTCTGAATTTTTTGATATATTATTTGTATTTTTAACATTTTGAATTGAATTAGTTCTATTTTTCTGAATTTTTTGATATATTATTTGTATTTTTAACATATTGAATTGAATTAGTTTTATTTTTCTTAATTTTTTGATATATTATTTGTATTTTTAGAATTTTGAATTGAATTAGTTTTTTTTTCTGAATTTTTTGATATAATATTTGTGTTTTTAACATATTGAATTGAATTAGTTATTTTTTTCTGAATTTTTTGATATATTATTTGTATTTTTAAGATTTTGAAAAAGAAAAAGTATTTGGAAAATACCTTTAGTCGCGGTTGGCCTGCCCAACC
>NW_021294412.1:0-1444 GCF_002162155.2 Triticum dicoccoides | reverse complement strand
TATATACATGTAATTGATGTGTACCTTACTAGTGCCCGTAGTGGCTCCTGGGTATTTGATACCGGTGCAGTTGCTCACATTTGTAACTCAAAGCAGGGGCTGCGGAATAAGCGGAAACTGGCAAAGGACGAGGTGACGATGCGCGTCGGGAATGGTTCCAAGGTCAATGTGATCGCCGTCGGCACGCTACCTCTGCATCTCCCTTCGGGATTAGTTTTAAACCTTAATAATTGTTATTTAGTGCCAGCTTTGAGCATGAACATTGTATCGGGATCTCGTTTAATTCGAGATGGCTACTCTTTTAAATCTGAGAATAATGGTTGTTCCATTTTTATGAGAGATATGTTTTATGGTCATGCTCCTATGGTGAATGGTTTATTCTTTATGAATCTCGAACGTGATGCTACACATGTTCATAATGTGAGTACCAAAAGAAATAAGGTTGAAAATGATAGTCCCACATACTTGTGGCACTGCCGCCTTGGTCACATAGGTGTCAAACGTATGAAGAAGCTCCATACTGATGGACTTTTAGAGTCTCTTGATTATGAATCATTTGACACGTGCGAACCATGCCTTATGGGTAAAATGACCAAGACTCCGTTCTCAGGAACAATGGAGCGAGCAACCGACTTATTGGAAATCATACATACTGATGTGTGCGGTCCGATGAGTGTTGAGGCTCGCGGTGGCTATCGTTATGTTCTCACTCTCACTGATGATTTAAGTAGGTATGGGTATATCTACTTAATGAAACACAAGTCTGAAACCTTTGAAAAGTTCAAGGAATTTCAGAGTGAGGTTGAAAATCAACGTGACAGGAAAATCAAGTTTCTACGATCAGATCGTGGAGGAGAATACTTGAGTCACGAGTTTGGGGCACACTTAAGAAAATGTGGAATAGTTTCACAACTCACGCCGCCTGGAACACCTCAGCGTAATGGTGTGTCCGAACGTCGTAATCGCACTCTGTTAGATATGGTGCGATCTATGATGTCTCTTACCAATTCTACCGCTTTCCTTTTGGGGCTATGCTTTAGAGACTGCCGCATTCACTTTAAATAGGGCTCCGTCGAAATCCGTTGAGACGACACCGTATGAATTATGGTTTGGAAAGAAACCTAAGCTGTCGTTTCTAAAAGTTTGGGGATGCGATGCTTATGTCAAGAAACTTCAACCTGAAAAGCTCGAACCCAAGTCGGAAAAATGCGTCTTCATAGGATACCCAAAAGAAACTATTGGGTACACCTTCTACCTCAGATCCGAAGGCAAGATCTTTGTTGCCAAGAATGGGTCCTTTCTGGAGAAAGAGTTTCTCTCGAAAGAAGTAAGTGGGAGGAAAGTAGAGCTTGATGAAGTATTGCCTCTTGAACCGGAAAATGGCGCAACTCAAGAAAATGTTCCTGAGGTGCCAGCACCGACTAGAGAGGAAGTTAATGATAAT
>NW_021294411.1:0-1246 GCF_002162155.2 Triticum dicoccoides | reverse complement strand
AGCCCATCACCCAGATGAACCAGACCTGACACGACTCTAAGCATAGCAGGCATAGCAAGGTAGGAACAACACATACATATGGCTCAATCAACTCCTACACATGCTAGTGAGTTTCATCTAGTTACTGTGGCAATGACAGGTCATGCAGAGGAAATGGGTTCAACTACCGTAGCACACAGCAGTTTGAATCGCGTTGTCTTAATGCAGTAAAAGAGAGCAGGAGCGAGAACATGGGATTGTATCGATATGATCAAATGGTTGGTTGCTTGCCTGATGGTTCGATGCACGGATAAGGTTCTTCGTTAGGGTAATCACGGTACTCCTCGGGGACAGAACCTGTCGCAAAGGGCATCGATACACAAGCATCACCAAACAATGTGCAACAATATGATGCATGCATGAAACATGGCAATATGAGTGTATTGGGCTAATGCAACTAAGCCAGAAGGGTTTGAACAAATTTGAATCAAAGATTCAAATTCCAAATTCAAATATGGCCTTTTTTAGTGCCTTTTCTTGTTCTGCTTAAAACATCAATTTAACTTGTTTGATCATGCATGAAAATAGTACAGATGGATAGATTGGATTTTTTGATCATTTTTCATATATAATTTGTCCAATTTGGAGTTACAGAATAAAAGTTATGAATTTTTGAAGTTTAAATAATATTCTGGAATTTCCTGATTTAAATTTAAATTCAGAAAATCAATTACTGCGTCAGCCTGACGTCAGTGTGACGTCAGCAGGTCAACGGAACAGGTCCGGGTCAAACCTGACAGTGGGTCCCGCATGTCAGGGTGATTATTTTAATTAAAACTTAATTAAAACTAATCCTGTTTAATTAACAGGGCTGGGCCCCACCTGTCATTGACTCAAGGGAGTCAACCAGGGCCCACCCGTGGTCAAAGTTAATGTCGGCTGCCGGCGTTTAGTCGCCGGCGAGCCCGACGCGGCGGCGGAAGTGGTTTTGGTCATTTCGGCCACCAAACGGACCGCGGAGACCACCGGAGTGGAGCTGAGGCCAACCCGCAGCTCTTGGCGGAGCCCGTTGGGGTCGGGGTGGCCGGAGTCGACGGCGGCGAGCTCGGCTGCGGCCGCCGGGGTTCGGTCGTGCACGGGAACGGTGCTGGAGCTCGAAGTCGAGCAAAGCGAGGCGCTAGGGATGCTCTACGGGGTCTTGCGAACTCGTTGGACTCGCCGGGGTGACCAAATGGTCACCGGAGCTGCGTCGACGGCGAGCTCGGCG
>NW_021294410.1:0-1894 GCF_002162155.2 Triticum dicoccoides | reverse complement strand
CCACATAAATAGCAGAATATTTTATATAGATCAAAAAATGTCATATACATGCCTAAACTAATGCAACCTAGCAACACAGCTTCGGTGTTCAAAAATTAATATTGCAAACCAAAACCACAACAATATTTTTCAAACGGCTGAGATCTAGTTGGCTTTTGAGTCCAGAAGGCATTCTTCTGCCTCTGCTTCTGTTACTCAAGAAATTAAAGAGTTAGGAGTAATAGCTAAAATGTTCATGTGAAAATATTATTTTTCCATCATACTGACAGTACAGACATGAATGACAGAAAATGAAGATTATTTAGTATGACATTTTCGTAAACAAGGCATGGTGTTGTTATCCTTTACTTGCAGAAAATATTATGCTGAAAATAAGCAACCAAATAATATATTTCAAATAGGGATGATAAGAAGTCAATAATATTACAGCCTGTGGTAATTGGACTCCAGGAATCAAGCAATTGGTGTTGAGCAAATTGAACGACAAAAAATGTGTCTGCTGGATTAAGCGTAAGAGGCTAGTTTTATACAAATTGACATGAAGTTTAGTGCATAAACTACACCACCTTTAGTCCATTTAGCAATAAAAGAACCATATATAAGAAATTTCGGGTGGTTGGTAGATCTATCTTAAAATTTGGCATCAACACATTTTGGATGCACGAGAGCCATTGATCGGAGTGGTTGGTAGATCTTAAAAACAAGATAGCCTATACAATGAGGAGCCGACCCCCACACCCATGCACTCATGTGGACCCTGATGACCCACAAGTATAGGGGATCTATCGTAGTCCTTTCGATAAGTAAGAGTGTCGAACCCAACGAGGAGCAGGAGGAAATGATAAGCGGTTTTCAGCAAGGTATTCTCTGCAAGTACTGAAATAAGAGGTAACAAATAGTTTTGTGATAAGATAAATTGTACGAGCAACAAGTAACAAAAGTAAATAAAGTGCAAAAAGGTGGCCCAATCCTTTTTGTAGCAAAGGACAAGCCGGAACAAACTGTTATAATAGGAAAAGCGCTCCCGAGGACACATGGGAATATCGTCAAGCTAGTTTTCATCACGTTCATATGATTCGCGTTCGATACTTTGATAATTTGATATGTGGGTGGACCGGTGCTTGGGTGCTGTTCTTACTTGGGTGCTCACGTTCATATGATTCTCCTCTATTGCAAGCATCCGCAACTACAACAAAAGTATTAAGGTAAACCTAACCATAGCATGAAACATATGGATCCAAATCAGCCCCTTACGAAGCAACGCATAAACTAGGGTTTAAGCTTCTGCCACTCTAGCAACCCATCATCTACTTATTACTTCCCAATGCCTTCCTCTAGGCCCAAATAATGGTGAAGTGTAATGTAGTCGACGTTCACATAACACCACTAGAGGCTAGACAACATACATCTTATCAAAATATCAAACGAATACCAAATTCACATGACTACTAATAGCAAGACTTCTCCCTTGTCCTCAGGAACAAATGTAATTACTCACAAAGCATATTCATGCTCATAATCAGAGGGGTAATAATATGCATATAGGATCTGAACATATGATCTTCCACCAAACAAACCAACTAGCATCAACTACAAGGAGTAGTCAACACTACTAGCAACCTACTAGCACCAATCCCAGACTTTGAGACAAGAATTGGATACAAGAGATGAACTAAGGTTTGGAGATGTGATGGTGCTGGTGAAGATGTTGATGGTGATTTCCCTCTCCCGATGAGAGGAGCGTTGGTGATAACGATGGTGATGATTTCCCGCTCCCGGAGGGAAGTATCCCCGGCAGAACAGCTCTGCCGGAGCTCTAGATTGGTTCCGCCAAGGTTCCGCCTCGTGGCGGCGGAGTCTCGTCCCGAAAGGTTCCTTTTATTTTTTTTCTCAT
>NW_021294409.1:0-1097 GCF_002162155.2 Triticum dicoccoides | reverse complement strand
TGCGAAGAGCAATCCGCGTAGAGGGAAGTGTTCAGATACTTCTCCATCACAAAAAATTATGAAAAATTACCATCAGTCCTATAGCACATGTGCCCACGTTGTGTAAAAAACTCATGATTTTATCGCGCTCCAAGTATTTAATAATATTCACGCTGCATCGTTACCGTAGAACGTCTACTACCGTTTCATTGCCGTCCGTGAGGGGGGCCACAACCCGGAGACGCGTGCCGCCTCTTCGGACACGCCACAACACCACCCCGCATGTATGAGGGCCCGGTACGACGCTCCGGTGGCATTGCTACCCCACAGGGCCCCCGTCCCGGCTAACCCTGTAGCGTTTGACCACGAGATCTAGCCCTTTGACTTTGCACGGACGGGCTTTGACCAGTGGACCTCTCCACCCGGTTGTGTTAGGTCGGCCCAGAGGAACACTTTGGAGAAACATCCGGGCCAAACCCACAGCTACATCCACTCCGTGTAGACCCGACGCGTCCGTTTCCCCCCTCCAGGTGCCGGCGGCGGCGGCGGCCGTGAGGGGGAGGGCACACGCCGGAGACGCGTGCTGGGCGTTTGCAACCGCCTCAACACTTCTAGATTTGTGAGAGGCCGCCTACGCAAGATTTGACGGTATGCTAGCCCCCGGAGGCCGCCGGCCACAGTCGTAGACGTGCGAAGAGCAATCCGCGTAGAGGGAAGTGTTCAGATATTTCTCCATCACAAAAAATTATGAAAAATTACCATCAGTCCTATAGCACATGTGCCCACGTTGTGTAAAAAACTCATGATTTTATCGCGCTCCAAGTATTTAATAATATTCACGCTGCATCGTTACCGCAGAACGTCTACTACCATTTCATTGCCGTCCGTGAGGGGGGGCCACAACCCGGAGACGCGTGCCGCCTCTTCGGACATGCCACAACACCACCCCGCATGTATGAGGGCCCGGTACGACGCTCCGGTGGCATTGCTACCCCCCCAGGGCCCCCGTCCCGGCTAACCCTGTAGCGTTTGACCACGGGATCTAGCCCTTTGACTTTGCACGGACGGGCTTTGACCAGTGGACCTCTCCACCCGGTTGTGTTAGGTCGGCCCAGAGG
>NW_021294408.1:0-511 GCF_002162155.2 Triticum dicoccoides | reverse complement strand
TGGGGTTCAACAACTATGGAAATCACTCCGGGAACCTAAAACGGTAAGTAATAGTCCATGAAAAGGGCCAGAATCAGTCAAAACCGTGAGTGCTGATGACCGACACGTAAATGCACCACGGGGTTCGTCAATCGTTGAAATCACTCCATGAGCCCAAAATAGTGAGTAATAGTCCAAGAAGCGGGCCAGAATCGGCCAAACTGTGAGTGTGGATGACCGACACGTAAACGCACCTTGGGGTTCAACAACTATGAAAATTGCTTCGGGACCCCAAAACAGTGAGTAATAGTCCATGAAACGGGCAAGAATCGGCCAAAACCGCGAGTGCTGATAACCGACACGTAAACGCACCACGGGGTTCATCAATCATTGAAATCACTCCGGGACCCCAAAACTGTGAGTAATAGTCCAAGAAGCGGCCCGATTCGGCCAAAACTGTGAGTCTTGATGACCGACACGGAAATGCACATTGGGGTTCAACAACTATGGAAATCGCTTTGGGACCCCAAAA
>NW_021294407.1:0-2044 GCF_002162155.2 Triticum dicoccoides | reverse complement strand
CGCGGCGGCGATGCACAAGGGCGGCGGCGCGGGTGAGAGGCGCGGGGTGAGGCGCGGCTTGGGTGGTGCGGCGGCGCGGCGTGGGTGTGGCGGCGCGGCGTGGGGCGGCGGAGAGGAGAGGAGAGGTGTTGGTTTGATGTGTTTAGAGGGGGGGGTGCTTGGGTATTTATATTGGGGAGGGGAGGGTTTTGCTTGGGGTAGGGGACAAGAAATAGACTAGGATTAGGAAACAAAAGGAAAAGATCTAGAAATAGATACGGAATAAACGAACATAGGACAAGAGTCCTACTAGGACTAGGAAAGAAAGGAAACGGCGGCTCCTGGCTCCCTGGTGCGCGCGCTAGCTATGGCCTTGGCCTCCTGGCCAGCCGGTGGCTTGGCGGCTTGGGCCTTTGGCCCAATGCGCTGCGGATTTTTTTTTAAACGGTCTCGCGCGCAGAAAAATAAATAAAAGAAAATCTAAACGAACTCCAAAATTAATAAAGTAAATTTTCCCCGACTCCTAAAAATGAGCCGAACAAAATGAATTTTTCTCCGGACCTAAAAAGCAAATTTTGAAAACGCACAATTTTCCCTATCCGAATAAAATGCAAATAAAACTCCGGCAAACAAAAGTTGATCTATTTATTAAATCTTCATTTTCCTAAATTTGTGAAAGTCATATTATTCCCTCTCTTATATTTTTGATAACGGAAAATAATTGAAGATGAAATAAATAAATCAAATGATCCTCTTTTCAATTCGAGAAAACTCTCAAATATGAAAATAACGAAATCTCCAACTCTCTCCAAGGGTCCTTGAGTTGCGTGAAATTTCTAGGATCGACCAAAATGCAAGAAAATAAATTATGCATGATGATCTATTCCAAATTGAAAATAAATTCAAAGGGGCTTTGAATTTAATTCTTTGAAACTCCCAACTCATATTTCATATAATTTGAAGAAGTCATTTTATCTTCTCTCGTGAAAATCATTGAGTCGCATAAAGTTTCAGAATTGGGATATTTCCAAATGAAATTCAAATATTCTCAACACCCCTTGTCATTTAAATAAATGGAAGAAGTCATGTCATCTTCTCTCCGGGGTTTTGTGATGAAAAGAATTTGAATTCACGAAGATCAGAAAACCAATATGAAAGTTTGGGAAAGTCCTTTTATTCCCTCTCATTTAACTTTCAAAAAGTTTCGAATTCACTCACTTTCAGTCAATCAATCAAGCAATCAATCAAATCTATCTATTTGTTTATAACATTCCAAAATTTAGAATTTTGGAATGTTACAAACTACCACCCTTAAAATGAATCTCGTCCTCGAGATTCGGAGAGGCTAGAAAGAATAGGTTAGGGTTTGGGGTCTTCTCAAAGTCCATCGATCATCTCCGAGGTCTCGGGTGCTACCACCCTTAGAAACATTGTTACGGTTCCATCAAAACTCATATACTCCATCCTTATCGTTGACAGTGTCAGTCTTCTCAGATATTAAGGATAATCCCTTCTCTGGCTCTTCCGGTAGTGGCATAACCTTTTCCTCAATTCCTTTGTCCTTTCATCTTGGTAAGGTTATCCCGAAACTGGGTCTTCATAGCTGACAGGTCTGACGCCAATGCTAAACAACTATCGATCTCTCGTGGTGGTCAACAATTTATGGTTTCTTCTGCAGGAAAGGGTCTGGGTTGAACCTCACCGTATAACCTACGGTTGGCAACAACTGCCGTGTACAAGGGAAAAAAATACCTATACCTTTCTAAGGTTCAAACAAGGTTTTGATCGTCGTCTCTCCACTATAGGTAAGTCACTCAGATTTACCATCCCATATAGCAAAGCGAATAATAAGAGTAAGTCGGTATGGTGATCAATCCATCCCGCACCCAAATCATTTCCTTGTACATGGTTTAGCGAATCTCGCATTCTAACACTCGGTCATCCTCACAAGCATTGCAGAATTCTTCTTGTCGACGAACCAAGTTCGAAAAATCCATTGATTCTGCAAGCCAAACAAACATCTATCGTTACTTAACAACTCTCAGGTTTTGCGTAAACTCCTATA
>NW_021294406.1:0-1473 GCF_002162155.2 Triticum dicoccoides | reverse complement strand
TACCAAGCATTTCAATCATACACACAATATGCTCGATATGTGCAAATACAACGAAGCATCACAACATGACTCTACGACTCCAGTACTTTATTTAAGGCTCAGGGAGCCATACATAACATACACAAAGGTACGGGTCTCACGACCCAACATACAAGTCATACAGTCATACAAACCAGCAGCGGAAGTAACTTGTCTGAGTACAGACAACTAGTAAAATAAAAGAGGCTTGGAAAGCCTAGCTATACTACGTGGTCCTTCACAAGCTCAGGGTCACCACCTGGGCCTTTAGCCTACTCGTTGATGTCAACGTCTACATAGAACCCATCAGAAGGGGTTGCAGCGTCTTCTGTAAAAATGTAGATTATAGCAACATGAGTACAAAGGTACTCAGCAAGACTTACATCAGATCCTACATACATGCATATTATCAAGAAGGGTTGGTGGAGTTA
Source organism: Triticum dicoccoides (assembly GCF_002162155.2). NCBI lineage: Eukaryota > Viridiplantae > Streptophyta > Magnoliopsida > Poales > Poaceae > Triticum > Triticum dicoccoides. Next base: position 1,024 of record NW_021294406.1, on the reverse strand, counting down.
TTGCAGCAAGCCAGCTTTGACTCTTGGCTAGACTATCCTACGATACTCCAACTTGAAATTGTTTTGCGCACACGAGTCCACTACTCACCACTTCAATACACTACCGAGGATCCGCCTTCGTCTTCCTACGGAAGAGCCATCCTCGGCACTCACACTTATCTTGAGGCTTTTAGCAGTTTCCATTTACTTGTCTATGAACTGTATAGGCAACCAAGTAGTCCTTTACCGCGGACGCGGCTATTCAAATAGATCATGTTAACCCTGCAGGGGTGTACTTCTTCATACACGCTCTCACCACTTACCGTCGTTTACACGACATGTACTCGGCAACCTTCAAGCGGAGCCCAACGTGGGTGTCGGCCACGACCTACCTAACCACCTAAGCCTCCAGTCCAGGTTTATCGCCTATTCAGGTTCCATCCGCAGGGAGTCCGGCCGAGGTTTCCCATACGGCCCCAAACGATGTGAACAGGGTTCCCGAGATACCTAACGGGTATTCGGTACACCCGGCCACGTACCTACCGCATCACAGCCCACCCCTACGGTCAGCGCTGTCCACAGCCTCCAGTAGACTACAAACACCAGAAACTACTTGCAACTCCTGGACGGAGAACTAGGGTGAATAAGAAGCCGAGAGGGTCCATTGGTTTCGGGCCCAATGCATGGTAGTAGCTGATTCTTAAATCACACATACAGATCTCAGTGCTTAAGGTCGGCTTCAATGAAACAACCCACCATGTACTCCTACATGGCCTCTCATCGATACCTTTACCAAATCGTGTTCACCACACCACTCTCATTACCGACATAATCATTTCACTCTAGCCCATCACCCAGATGAACCAGACCTGACACGACTCTAAGCATAGCAGGCATAGCAAGGTAGGAACAACACATACATATGGCTCAATCAACTCCTACACATGCTAGTGGGTTTCATCTAGTTACTGTGGCAATGACAGGTCATGCAGAGGAAATGGGTTCAACTACCGTAGCACACAGCAGTTTGAAACGCGTTGTCTTA
>NW_021294405.1:0-1202 GCF_002162155.2 Triticum dicoccoides | reverse complement strand
ACTCTAAAAATAGCCTATACTTATGTATTTCGAAATTACATGGGCCTGGCCCAATAATAAGGTGACGCAGCACCTAAAATAGCCTCGGGACGAAATTTATGAAGTGGCATCTTGTATATTTCGTCCAAGGCTTCATGCACCCATTATGGTGGCTTCAAAGTCCTGAAATCATCACTTGTAACTCCGTTCTTGTTCCCCTTGCGCATGCCATCATCTCCATGCTTGTTCTTGCTCCAATGTTCATCCTTCTCCAAGCTAGGCCCTTCATTTGTAAGCAAAACAAATGTATCCAATTTAGGCAGCATCATATTCTCATGAACATTAGAATCATTACCAAGAAACGAAAGTACCTGGTAATTTAGTTGGCGTGCACGAGCTCTAGTAATTGGTCCAGTATGTATAGCAGCAGGGGCTGTGGGTGTAACAATTGTATTGATGTCCTCATCACTACTTAGTATCCTTCATTGATGCTAGTTGTGCTACGCCCTGACCTCATTAGTGTTCTAGGCTCGCGTCTCTAGTCCGGTCTAGCCTAGGACCATCACAGTACCGTCGTTGAGCGTTTATTCAACATTGCATCTTTGAATTGATTATTGCTAATCTTTTGCTACCATATATAGCCAACCCAGCTCCACATATTTTTACACCGTGTATACGTACGCTCCCCTGGCAATCGCTTTACTCAATATTCGGAGTTACTTGACACCGCTGGTTGCCGATCACCGCCTGCTGCATGGTAAGAACTTGTAAGACATTGATATTTGCTTTACTGTGAGCATTTTACCACCATATCCTAGTAGTTATAGGAACATTATTTTTGGGTTTTGTTTCTTGTTCTACTAATCATGACAGGATCCAGAGTCAATTCATGGGCTTTGTCGATCGCGGGAGACGTGCCACCACCTTTGCAAATACCACAACCGTCACGAGAGGTGCACAAACATCCAAATGCACATGATCAGGTTAATGTATCTATACCACCATTTAATGGCCGTTTTAAACCTGCTTTATATATAGAATGGGAGTTCAACATAAAAAATATATTTGCTTCCCATAATTTCGATGAACATAAAAAGGTTAAGGTTGCGGTTGATTCTTTCACTGGTTATGCTTTGGTTTGGTGGAGTGAATATTGTCGGTTACACCCTGATTATATACCTACTACTTGGGATGATTTGAAACTTGCCATGCGACATACTTTC
>NW_021294404.1:0-860 GCF_002162155.2 Triticum dicoccoides | reverse complement strand
CAAGGCTTCATGCACCCATTATGGTGGCTTCAAAGTCCTGAAATCATCACTTGTAACTCCGTTCTTGTTTCCCTTGCGCATGCCATCATCTCCATGCTTGTTCTTGCTCCAATGTTCATCCTTCTCCAAGCTAGGCCCTTCATTTGTAAGCAAAACAAATGTATCCAATTTAGGCAGCATCATATTCTCATGAACATTAGAATCATTACCAAGAAACGAAAGTACCTGGTAATTTAGTTGGCGTGCACGAGCTCTAGTAATTGGTCCAGTATGTATAGCAGCAGGGGCTGTGGGTGTAACAATTGTATTGATGTCCTCATCATCCTCCCCTTCTTGAAATGAAGTCGTCCTGGACGGAAGTTCATCTTCCTCACCCAAATAAGGCTTCAAATCTGCAATGTTAAAAGTGGGATTAACCCAAAATCTGCAGGCAGCTCAAGTTTATATGCATTATCATTTATTTTCTCTAACACCTTAAAGGGACCATCAGCACGTGGCATTAACTTTGATTTGCGCAAATCAGGAAACCTATCCTTACGCAAATGTAACCAAACAAGATCTCCAGGTGCAAACACAACATGTTTTCTACCCTTATCTCCAGCAAGTTTATATTTAGCATTCATGCGCTCAATGTTTTCCTTAGTTAACTCATGCATTTTTAAAATCAAGTCAGGACGTTGTTTAGCATCAAAATTAACCTTCTCCGAAGATGGAAGAGGCAACAAATCAATAGGTGCACGAGGTAGGAAACCATACACAACTTCAAAAGGGCACATCTTAGTAGTAGAATGCAATGAACGATTATAAGCAAATTCAATATGAGGCAAGCATTCCTCCCACATTTTCTTATTATTCTTCAA
>NW_021294403.1:0-1400 GCF_002162155.2 Triticum dicoccoides | reverse complement strand
TTGATTTAGTAGGCAAGTTGATTTAGTAGGCTAGTTGATTTAGTTGATTTATAGACCATTTTGATTTAGTTGATTTAGTAGGAAAGTTGATTTAATAGTCTAGTTGATTTAATTGAATTATAGAACATTTTGATTTAGTTGATTTAGTACGCTAGTTGATAGCTCTGAAGATTTGGCACCACCTAGCTAGATCTTAGGATTATAATTGTCCATCAAATTGCTTCTCGTGGAAGAGGAATCAAATTGCTTCTCGCGGAAGAATAATCAAATCACATGCGACTGTTTTTCTTTCATGTGAAGTGGATCGTAAATCCTTTGCTCATATTGCTTTAGAAAAATGGTGCCACCACCACCACCACCATGTCGATTGTGTAAGTCAAGGTGCGCCAGCAGCCTTGCAACTGGCAAGTTGTTCGACATCTACTTGCAGCCGAGTTTTCGTCATGCGGCGGTAAGAAATATGAAATGTAACAACTATTTTATTTTTAGTGTTGGCATTACTACATTGTGTCATTTTGCTTTTTTTACACAGATCGTCCCATGCACTGTGAGGTTGAAATTCAACAAGCTGACAGGAGACACTGTGACATTTGAGGCTCCTGGGGGGGGCGTACACTATGGAGGTCGAGAAAGGATGCAACATGTCGCAGATTGGAAGAGATGGATGGGCCCGTTTCCTCGCCCACATGCGTCTTACTGGTGGTCAGTTGATCAGCATCTCTTTCAGAGCAGAAAGATCCAAGTTGGCTGTCATTTATATCATCTGGTGGAAGATGATGAAGATAATGAGGACCCACTCGATGAAGATGATGAGGACCCACTTCATGAAGCCATCGTTGCTCAAAGAATGAGGCTGAGCGAGGAGGAGGTGTGCAACCTATGGGACATATTTCTGCCACGTGCTGACTTTGTCGGGGTGCCATTCTTGACCCGCCTAACAAGTACCATGGTCGATCGACAAGATATGGTATGTTATACTTACAAATGCAAATTATCCGAGGATATGCTTAGTGTAGAGTCCAATGATATGTTGTGTGGAATCTTGTCGATGATATGCCTTAGTGTAGAGTCCGGTTGCATGCTTATTAGTGTAGAATCTAAGGAACTATTAATAGTGTAGATAATCCATATATACTTATTTGCAAGAGTATGTGCGAGGATATTTATTCATAAATTGGCAAAGAGCCTATCTGTGAGTTAGGGTATTGAGCCTGATGAAGAAGGTTCGACTGGACTACGCCTTACCGCACGGGGATCCAGCACGTGGACACGGACGGTCACACACACACTTAAACTCGGTTGGATGGAAGAGATTCCTCGATGGCAAGAATCTTTGTTTTGAACAGGCCATCCTAATTACTATCAGGAACACCCACCACCCAGGCTTGAGAATGATGATC
>NW_021294402.1:0-1400 GCF_002162155.2 Triticum dicoccoides | reverse complement strand
TTGATTTAGTAGGCAAGTTGATTTAGTAGGCTAGTTGATTTAGTTGATTTATAGACCATTTTGATTTAGTTGATTTAGTAGGAAAGTTGATTTAATAGTCTAGTTGATTTAATTGAATTATAGAACATTTTGATTTAGTTGATTTAGTACGCTAGTTGATAGCTCTGAAGATTTGGCACCACCTAGCTAGATCTTAGGATTATAATTGTCCATCAAATTGCTTCTCGTGGAAGAGGAATCAAATTGCTTCTCGCGGAAGAATAATCAAATCACATGCGACTGTTTTTCTTTCATGTGAAGTGGATCGTAAATCCTTTGCTCATATTGCTTTAGAAAAATGGTGCCACCACCACCACCACCATGTCGATTGTGCAAGTCAAGGTGCGCCAGCAGCCTTGCAACTGGCAAGTTGTTCGACATCTACTTGCAGCCGAGTTTTCGTCATGCGGCGGTAAGAAATATGAAATGTAACAACTATTTTATTTTTAGTGTTGGCATTACTACATTGTGTCATTTTGCTTTTTTTACACAGATCGTCCCATGCACTGTGAGGTTGAAATTCAACAAGCTGACAGGAGACACTGTGACATTTGAGGCTCCTGGGGGGGCGTACACTATGGAGGTCGAGAAAGGATGCAACATGTCGCAGATTGGAAGAGATGGATGGGCCCGTTTCCTCGCCCACATGCGTCTTACTGTTGGTCAGTTGATCAGCATCTCTTTCAGAGCAGAAAGATCCAAGTTGGCTGTCATTTATATCAATCTGGTGGAAGATGATGAAGATAATGAGGACCCACTCGATGAAGATGATGAGGACCCACTTCATGAAGCCATCGTTGCTCAAAGAATGAGGCTGAGCGAGGAGGAGGTGTGCAACCTATGGGACATATTTCTGCCACGTGCTGACTTTGTCGGGGTGCCATTCTTGACCCGCCTAACAAGTACCATGGTCGATCGACAAGATATGGTATGTTATACTTACAAATGCAAATTATCCGAGGATATGCTTAGTGTAGAGTCCAATGATATGTTGTGTGGAATCTTGTCGATGATATGCCTTAGTGTAGAGTCCGGTTGCATGCTTATTAGTGTAGAATCTAAGGAACTATTAATAGTGTAGATAATCCATATATACTTATTTGCAAGAGTATGTGCGAGGATATTTATTCATAAATTGGCAAAGAGCCTATCTGTGAGTTAGGGTATTGAGCCTGATGAAGAAGGTTCGACTGGACTACGCCTTACCGCACGGGGATCCAGCACGTGGACACGGACGGTCACACACACACTTAAACTCGGTTGGATGGAAGAGATTCCTCGATGGCAAGAATCTTTGTTTTGAACAGGCCATCCTAATTACTATCAGGAACACCCACCACCCAGGCTTGAGAATGATGATC
>NW_021294401.1:0-2000 GCF_002162155.2 Triticum dicoccoides | reverse complement strand
GGGCTAATTGTAGGGGAACGTAGCAGAAAACAAAAATTTTCCTACGGTTTCACCAAGATCCATCTAGGAGTTCATCTAGCAACGAGTGATTAGATGCATCTACGTACCTTGTAGATCGCGAGCGGAAGCGTACAAAGAACGGGGATGAGGGAGTCGTACTCGACGTGATTCGAATCACCGAAGATCCTAGCACCGAACGGACGGCACCTCCGCGTTCAACACACGTACGGAACAGCCACGTCTCCTCCTTCTTGATCCAGCAAGGGGGGAAGGAGAGGTTGAGGGAGATGGCACCAGCAGCAGCACGACGGAGTGGTGATGATGGAGCTGCAGTACTCCGGCAAGGCTTCGCCAAGCACTATGGAGGAGGAGGAGGAGTTGGAGAGGGAGAAGGAGGCAACCAAAGGCATCTGTGAAAAGCCCTCCTTCCCCCACTATATATAGGAGGGCCTAGGGGGGCTGATGAGGATATCAATACAATTGTTACACCCACAGCCCCTGCTGCTATACATACTGGACCAATTACTAGAGCTCGTGCACGCCAACTAAATTACCATGTACTTTCGTTTCTTGGTAATGATTCTAATGTTCATGAGAATATGATGCTGCCTAAATTGGATACATTTGTTTTGCTTACAAATGAAGGGCCTAGCTTGGAGAAGGATGAACATTGGAGCAAGAACAAGCATGGAGATGATGGCATGCGCAAGGGGAACAAGAACGGAGTTACAAGTGATGATTTCAGGACTTTGAAGCCACCATAATGGGTGCATGAAGCCTTGGACGAAATATACAAGATGCCACTTCATAAATTTCGTCCCGAGGCTATTTTAGGTGCTGTGTCACCTTATTATTGGGTCAGGCCCATGTAATTTCGAAATACAAAAGTATAGGCTATTTTTAGAGTCCGTATGTGTGGGCAAACAAGAGATAGGGTTGATTTCGGACCCCTCCACCAAGGGCCACGAAATTCCCCCCTCTTCCTCCATATATACAATCCTTAGGGCATCGTTTAGACTTTGGTTTTTGTTTAGATTAAAAGTTCGCCATAGCTGCAACTTCGCGTACTTCGTTTGTGTTCAACGACCAGACAAAGGCGTCACAGAACCCCACCTTGATCAATAAAGCTTTCATCTTATATTCGCAATATCCAGATTGCAATCTTAGTTTCTTGCTTGTTCTTCGTTTTCTCGCAGGAAACAGACCCTCGTGGTCAGGTTGATTGTGCTCCGGCGTGGTCAATAACCTCTCGGAGTTGGTTTAGCGATTGCTAAGGCGCGACGTCCTCGCACGTTCGTAGTCGGATCGTCAAAGTCGACTTCCACCAAAGCGATATCCATCATCTCATCGAAAGACGGGACACCTTTGCCTCTATCAAGTGGTATCAGATTTCCAGGTAGCTCGGTGAGATTTTACAGTTTTTCGTAGTTTAGATTGAGTCTGTTCTTCATACCTATAGTCCAGGAAAAAGCCACAAAAAAAATTAGGGTTAGTTCATCATATCCGAACCAATCTGAGCCTTTGCATAATCTTTTTAGGGTTTTGCTTTGTTGAATTTGCGGCTGCATCGTCGTGTCTAGTTGCTGGTCTTAGAGTCTAGTCTTTTAGAGTTTCGAGTTCTGGTCATAAGTTGTCCCGCCGCCGCCGCACCATCATCATTACCCCTGCCATCTACCACCACCGCTTATCCGCCACCGCTTCGAATCTGTATCCATATACCACCACAGCTGTCATATACCACCACCGCTGCCATCTACCACCATATATCCACCACCAATCCGAGTTCTTGTCATATTAGGTTTGTTTTCGCGATCCATCTAGATTCCGATTCGTGTTTCCTTGCCGGAGTAGGTTTCGGAAAAAAAAAGAGTCCGGAAACCACGCTCCGTTTAGGCCCAAAATTTTTCGAAAACGCATTTTTCGAAAAAAATTCTGGCTATCCTATTTTTAGGTGTTTCTGAGTGTTTTGAGACAGGTGCCATTATACGAAGTTTTTTTTT
>NW_021294400.1:0-2000 GCF_002162155.2 Triticum dicoccoides | reverse complement strand
GGGCTAATTGTAGGGGAACGTAGCAGAAAACAAAAATTTTCCTACGGTTTCACCAAGATCCATCTAGGAGTTCATCTAGCAACGAGTGATTAGATGCATCTACGTACCTTGTAGATCGCGAGCGGAAGCGTACAAAGAACGGGGATGAGGGAGTCGTACTCGACGTGATTCGAATCACCGAAGATCCTAGCACCGAACGGACGGCACCTCCGCGTTCAACACACGTACGGAACAGCCACGTCTCCTCCTTCTTGATCCAGCAAGGGGGGAAGGAGAGGTTGAGGGAGATGGCACCAGCAGCAGCACGACGGAGTGGTGATGATGGAGCTGCAGTACTCCGGCAAGGCTTCGCCAAGCACTATGGAGGAGGAGGAGGAGTTGGAGAGGGAGAAGGAGGCAACCAAAGGCATCTGTGAAAAGCCCTCCTTCCCCCACTATATATAGGAGGGCCTAGGGGGGCTGATGAGGATATCAATACAATTGTTACACCCACAGCCCCTGCTGCTATACATACTGGACCAATTACTAGAGCTCGTGCACGCCAACTAAATTACCATGTACTTTCGTTTCTTGGTAATGATTCTAATGTTCATGAGAATATGATGCTGCCTAAATTGGATACATTTGTTTTGCTTACAAATGAAGGGCCTAGCTTGGAGAAGGATGAACATTGGAGCAAGAACAAGCATGGAGATGATGGCATGCGCAAGGGGAACAAGAACGGAGTTACAAGTGATGATTTCAGGACTTTGAAGCCACCATAATGGGTGCATGAAGCCTTGGACGAAATATACAAGATGCCACTTCATAAATTTCGTCCCGAGGCTATTTTAGGTGCTGTGTCACCTTATTATTGGGTCAGGCCCATGTAATTTCGAAATACAAAAGTATAGGCTATTTTTAGAGTCCGTATGTGTGGGGAAACAAGAGATAGGGTTGATTTCGGACCCCTCCACCAAGGGCCACGAAATTCCCCCCTCTTCCTCCATATATACAACCCTTAGGGCATCGTTTAGACTTTGGTTTTTGTTTAGATTAAAAGTTCGCCATAGCTGCAACTTCGCGTACTTCGTTTGTGTTCAACGACCAGACAAAGGCGTCACAGAACCCCACCTTGATCAATAAAGCTTTCATCTTATATTCGCAATATCCAGATTGCAATCTTAGTTTCTTGCTTGTTCTTCGTTTTCTCGCAGGAAACAGACCCTCGTGGTCAGGTTGATTGTGCTCCGGCGTGGTCAATAACCTCTCGGAGTTGGTTTAGCGATTGCTAAGGCGCGACGTCCTCGCACGTTCGTAGTCGGATCGTCAAAGTCGACTTCCACCAAAGCGATATCCATCATCTCATCGAAAGACGGGACACCTTTGCCTCTATCAAGTGGTATCAGATTTCCAGGTAGCTCGGTGAGATTTTACAGTTTTTCGTAGTTTAGATTGAGTCTGTTCTTCATACCTATAGTCCAGGAAAAAGCCACAAAAAAAATTAGGGTTAGTTCATCATATCCGAACCAATCTGAGCCTTTGCATAATCTTTTTAGGGTTTTGCTTTGTTGAATTTGCGGCTGCATCGTCGTGTCTAGTTGCTGGTCTTAGAGTCTAGTCTTTTAGAGTTTCGAGTTCTGGTCATAAGTTGTCCCGCCGCCGCCGCACCATCATCATTACCCCTGCCATCTACCACCACCGCTTATCCGCCACCGCTTCGAATCTGTATCCATATACCACCACAGCTGTCATATACCACCACCGCTGCCATCTACCACCATATATCCACCACCAATCCGAGTTCTTGTCATATTAGGTTTGTTTTCGCGATCCATCTAGATTCCGATTCGTGTTTCCTTGCCGGAGTAGGTTTCGGAAAAAAAAAGAGTCCGGAAACCACGCTCCGTTTAGGCCCAAAATTTTTCGAAAACGCATTTTTCGAAAAAAATTCTGGCTATCCTATTTTTAGGTGTTTCTGAGTGTTTTGAGACAGGTGCCATTATACGAAGTTTTTTTTT
>NW_021294399.1:0-911 GCF_002162155.2 Triticum dicoccoides | reverse complement strand
TGTGGACCCCACACGTCAGGTTTGACCCGAGCCGGCCCCTGTTGACTTGCTGACGTCATGCCAACGTCATGCTGACGCAGTAATGTTTTCTGGATTTAATTTAATTCTGAAATTCCAGAAAATGCCTAAAACTTCTAAAATTCATAGAAATTCAACCGTAACTCCAAATGAAATAAATTATATATGAAAAATTATCAGAAAAATTCAAGGAATCCATCTGTACCATTTTCATGCATGTTAGAACAACTTATAGCTGCTGTTTAGCACAAATCATATAAAGGGCATTTAAATAATCACATATGGAGTTTGAATTTGAATCTTGTATTCAAACCAACCCCATTTAACTTGTTGCTAGTTACATTAGCTCAAAACACATTCATATTGCCATGTCATAGCATGCACCATTTTGTGCATTGCATTGATTGTGTTTTTCTGTGTTGCCGGTATTTGTCCCCTCTCGATAGACGCGATACCGATGATGTGATCGTTGACACTGATGAAGACTCAATGTTATCTTCAGAAGTGCCAGGCAAGCAAAACCCCCTTGTTCATTCCGATACAATCCTACTCTCTCGCTCCTGCTCTCTTTTACTGCATTAGGACAACATCGATTCATCTGTTACTTGTTGCGGTAGCTGAACCCCTTTATCCTCTGCATGACCTGTCATTGCCACAGTAAATAGATGAAACCCACTAGCATGAGTAGGAGTTGTTTGAGCCCTGTTGTGCCTACTCATTCATGCTTGTTTGTCACGCCTGCTACTGCTTAGAGTTGAGTCAGGTCTGATTCATCCGGGATGAATCAGAGGTGTGTGAACATGTCCTACTGTGTGTGAGCTAAGTGTGTGAATACGATTTGGTAAAGGTAGCGGTGAGAGGCCATGTAGGAGTACATGGTGGGTTGTCTCATT
>NW_021294398.1:0-1007 GCF_002162155.2 Triticum dicoccoides | reverse complement strand
AGCTAGTCTCATCTGAGTGTGCCCTGAGAAAGAGATATGTGCAGCTCCTATCGGGATTTGTCGGCACATTCGGGCGGTGTTGCTGGTTTAGTTTTACCCTGTCGAAATGTCTTGTTGTACCGGGATACCGAGTCTGATCGGAGTGTCTCGGGTGGAGGTCTATTCCTTCGTTGACCGTGAGAGCTTGTCATGGGCTAAGTTGGGACACCCCTGCAGGGATTTGAACTTTCGAAAGCCGTGCCCGCGGTTATGGGCAGATGGGAATTTGTTAACGTCCGGTTGTAGAAAACCCGAAGTTGACCTTAATTAAAATACATCAACCGCGTGTGTAACCGTGATGGTCTCTTCTCGGCGGAGTCCGGGAAGTGAACACGGTGTTGGAGTTATGCTTGACGTAGGTAGTCCAGGATCACTTCTTGATCATACCTTTATCGACCGTGCTTTGCCTTCTCTTCTCGCTCTCATTTGCGTATGTTAGCCACCATATATGCTAGTCGCTTGCTGCAGCTCCACCTCATTACTCCATCCTTCCTATAAGCTTAAATAGTCTTGATCTCGCGGGTGCGAGATTGCTGAGTCCCCATGGCTCACAGATACTTCCAAAAACCAGCTTGCAGGTGCCGATGAGTCCGTGCAGATGACGCAACCAAGCTCAGGAGGAGCTCGTTGAAGATCTTGTCCTTTGTGTTGTTTCCGTGCTAGTTGATCAGTAGTGGAGCCCAGTTGGGGTCGATCGGGGACCTTTGTCGCATTTGGGGTTTTTCTTTTATTTTGGTTCCGTAGTCGGACCTTGATTGTATCTGGATGATGTAATGCTTTATTCATGTAATTGTGTGAAGTGGCGATTGTAAGCCAACTATGTATCTCTTTCCCTTATGTATTACATGGGTTGTGTGAAGATTACCTCACTTGCGACATTGCTTTCAATGCGGTTATGCCTCTAAGTCGTGCTTCGACACGTGGGAGATATAGCCGCATCGAGGGCGTTACAAGTTGGTAATCAGAGC
>NW_021294397.1:0-3598 GCF_002162155.2 Triticum dicoccoides | reverse complement strand
CAATAATGCGCTCATAGTTTCCTTTCGGCGGAGACTTGGGTGGTTTTGTCAGGGCAGCCAGAGTGCGCTTCGCTTTCACCGGATCTACCTTCTCCTCCGGAGGTGGATGTTTCTTTGCTTTCACCCCTTCAAAGAAGTTCCTCACTTCTTCTCGCGCGATCTCGGCATTCTCCTCCGGGGTCCTCTCGTATGGTAACTTCTCTGGAGTCTTCAGAGAAGGACCGAATCTGTATGTCCTCCCGCCTTTGGCTGTACTGCTAGACGCCGGCAGAGCAGACGGAGCAGTTGTCTTCTTTACTTGTTTACGAGGCGGAGGAGAAGGACTATGACGTGCCGGAGCAGTCGGAGCGGCGGCAGGTCTCTTCCGCCCTTGTTGACGAGGCGGAGAAGGAGAAGGCTGGCTGCTCGGGTGTGTCGGCGCAGGCGGAGGAGGCGGAGTGCTGCCACGCGCCGGAGAAGGAGCCGGTCGAGTGCCCTGATCGTCACTCACTGGAGGAGGAGGCGGAGTGCCCTGACTCGCCGGAGGAGGAAGCGGTGGAGGAGGCGGAGTGCGCTGACTTGCCGCAGGAGGAGGAGGAGGCGGAGGCGTCCAGTTCGGAAGGTTGATGAGCTCCTTCCGCCATAGGCATGGAGTCTTTAGAGCAGAACCCAGCCTAGTCTCCCCTTCACCGGTAGGGTGGTCAAGCTGGAGGTCCTCAAATCCCTCCGTTATTTCATCCACCATCACCCTAGCATGTCCTTCTGGAATCGGCCGGCAGTGAAAAGTTGCACCGGGTTCAGTAGGATAAACAGAGCCAACAGCCGCCTTGACCTTCAAATTCATCCATTGCGTCATAAGGTGGCAATTTTGAGACTTCGTGATAGCATCCACGGGATAGCTGGCAGGAGCCGTCAAGGCATGCTCCGGCTGAAGCAGCTCGGTGGAAGCCACCCTGCTTCTCCGCTGAGATGGCGGGGTAGCTTCGGGGGAAGCTTCGGCAGTACGTTTGCTGCGATTTGCTTCTCGTTCCTCTATCGCTTGTACCCTTGCTTGCGGTGCCTGCATTTGGGTCTGCTGCAATTTTTTCCTCCTCTCCTGGGATTTGTAACCGCCTGCGTCCGGAAACCCAACCTTCCATGGAATGGAGCCTGGCGTGCCTCGTGTCCGTCCAGGGTGCTCAGGATTCCCGAGGGCCATTGTGAGCTCGTCGTTCTCTCTGTCTGGAAAGAACGTCCCTTACTGCGCTGCTTCGATATACTGCTGAAGCTTCCTAACTGGTATGTCCATTTGATCGTTTGTCCAAATGCACTTCCCTCTTACAGGGTCCAAGGTTCCGCCAGCCCAGAAGAACCAAGTCCGGCAATGGTTTGGCCAGTTAATTGTCTTTGGTTCGATCCCTTTATCAACCAGATCATTCTCAGTCCTAGCCCACTTAGGCCGGGCTACGAGGTAGCCACCTGACCCCGTGCGATGGTGATGCTTCTTCTTCGCAGCATTTTGCCTGTTTGTCGCCGACATCTTCTTACTTGTTTCCGATGTCTTGTGGGCCACAAATGCGGGCCAGTGATCTCTGATCTTCTCATATCTGCCCTTGAATTCTGGTGTCTCTTTATTTTCGACAAACTTATTCAGCTCTTTATTCCACCTCCTGAATAGTTCTGCCATCCTCTTAAGAGCAAAAGACTTGATTAATTGCTCTTTAACTGGCTTCTCTGGATCATCCTCTGGCGGTAGGGTGAAATTTGACTTCAGCTCAGTCCAAAGATCATTTTTCTGCATATCATTGACATAAGACACCTCAGGGTCTTCTGTAGCCGGCTTTAACCATTGCTGGATGCTGATCGCGATCTTGTCCCTAACCAAAACCCCGCACTGAGCAACAAATGCGCTCTTTGTCCGGAGGGGTTCAATCGGTTGGCCGTCGGGCGCGATTGCTATGATCTCAAACTTTTCATCCGAGCTCAACTTTTTCTTCAGGCCTCGTCTCTTTACCGAAGTTGTGCTCGATCCGGAGGGCTAGAAAAAAGAACAAAGACTTAATTAATATGTGTACATACCAAAACAATGAATGCATCAATTAGCTAGCTAGTCAGCAGAAGCTTAACTAATATATATACCTGGCCGGACTCGGTTCGGTCACCGGAGACGTCATCACGGTCTCCTTCTTGCACCGGCATTAGGTCACCGGAGCCATCATAATCATAGCCAGCTGCTTCCAGACCATCGGTGTCATTGAGAAACAATGAGCAGACGGCATCACTCCCTCGTGCGATTATGTCCCCCAACAACTCTTCTTGTACTTCGTCTCGGGCGGTGTCCATAGTTTCTACAAATATTGACAACATGGCAATTATTATTCAAACATGACAGATGGATATATTATTCAAATATTGACAACAAATATTGACGCTGCTTCTCTAGGGTTTGGTGTAGCCTCGACGCTGCTTCTCTAGGGTTTGGGGTGGCCTCGACAATGCTTCAAGGATAAAAAAAGAAGAGGAAGAAGAAAAAAAGAGGAGAAGAAAGAATAGAGGAGTAAACTCCTCTATTCTTTCTTCTCCTCTTTTTTTCTTCTTCCTCTTTTTTTTATCAGGAACGAGGGTCGTCGAGGGTCACGGAGCGGTAGAGGAAACCCTAAATAGCAAGTATCGTGGGTGTGAGATACATGTGGCCGTCGGTGTCGGACACTACATCCACGTCCCACAAGTGACGTGGGCGTCGAAGCCCGCGTCACTTGTGGGACGTGGATGTACTGTCTGACACTGACGACCCTCGTTCCCAATAAAAAAAGCGGAAGAAGAAGAAAAAAAGAGGAGAAGAAAGAATAGAGGAGAAGAACTCCTCTATTCTTTCTTCTCCTCTTTTTTTCTTCTTCCTCTTCTTTTTTTATCCTCTTCTTCCTCTCATGTTCGACGACCCTCGACCCCTCGGCGACCCTAGACCCCCTCTCGACCCCCTCATGTCGAACTTATCGGGTAGGGGGTATATCGACAACGACATACCCGATACATACATACATACATATCACATGCATCCATACATATATGAACAAAATTAATATCTACTAATTAACAACCTAAATAAAAAACTAATACATATAGGAAGAAGAAGAAAAAAGAAGAGAAGAAAGAATAGAGGAGAAGACTGTTGACACCTGATTTTGGCACAATGCAGAATGCAATGGAGATGGCCTCAAATGACAAAATATTCTAAATGAGAAATTTCACATTGCCGAGTGGAACAACTTTGATGTTTGGACCATAATCATTCGGCATCATATCAAAGACCAAAACTACACTCAGATTGTCATGTTTAGGTGTTTTGAGTGCTTTTTGGTCAAGTACGCCTCTGGGACAATCTCGGATGAAGGAATGCTCTACATGAATTGTCTTCGTCTCATCGAATCGGTCGATTTTGATATAAAAATTATCTCAATCCGAGTTCGTATGCAAAAGTTAGAGCTATCTGGATGCAGCCCTATCAAGAGGCGAAATATGACGCGGAAGACCAGACATGTCTTGGCAAGTGTCTGATGTAATGCGTGAGTGTTTTGGCCTAGAAGATGGCCTCGAATCGGAAAACGTTCAACACGAAATTTTTTCGTCTCGTCAAAACGGT
>NW_021294396.1:0-935 GCF_002162155.2 Triticum dicoccoides | reverse complement strand
AACCTCGTAGATCAACCAGAGTAAGATCCGCACCAGAGTGGTACGGTAATCCTGTTCTGGAGGTCATGCTACTAGATCATGATGAACCTACGAACTATGAAGAAGCGATGGTGAGCCCAGATTCCGCAAAGTGGCTTGAAGCCATGAAATCTGAGATGGGATCCATGTATGAGAACAAAGTATGGACTTTGGTTGACTTGCCCGATGATCGGCAAGCAATTGAGAATAAATGGATCTTTAAGAAGAAGACTGACGCTGATGGTAATGTTACTGTCTACAAAGCTCGACTTGTCGCAAAAGGTTTTCGGCAAGTTCAAGGGATTGACTACGATGAGACCTTCTCACCCGTAGCGATGCTTAAGTCCGTCCGAATCATGTTAGCAATTGCCGCATTTTATGATTATGAAATTTGGCATATGGATGTCAAAACTGCATTCCTGAATGGGTTTCTGGAAGAAGAGTTGTATATGATGCAACCAGAAGGTTTTGTCGATCCAAAGGGAGCTAATAAAGTGTGCAAGCTCCAGCGATCCATTTATGGACTGGTGCAAGCCTCTCGGAGTTGGAATAAACGTTTTGATAGTGTGATCAAAGCATTTGGTTTTATACAGACTTTCGGAGAAGCCTGTATTTACAAGAAAGTGAGTGGGAGCTCTGTAGCATTTTTGATATTATATGTGGATGACATATTACTGATTGGAAATGATATAGAATTTCTGGATAGCATAAAGGGATACTTGAATAAAAGTTTTTCAATGAAAGACCTCGGTGAAGCTGCTTACATATTAGGCATTAAGATCTATAGAGATAGATCAAGACGCTTAATTGGACTTTCACAAAGCACATACCTTGACAAGATTTTGAAGAAATTCAAAATGGATCAAGCAAAGAAAGGATTCTTGCCTGTATTACAAGGTGTGAAGTTGAGTAAGACT
>NW_021294395.1:0-1264 GCF_002162155.2 Triticum dicoccoides | reverse complement strand
TTCTGATAAGTATATATGTATGACATATTGTTGATCGGAAATAATGTAGAATTAATCTACAAAGCATAAAGGAGTGTTTTTAAAGAAGTTTTTCAAAGAAAGACCTCGGTGAAGCTGCTTACATATTAAGCATCAAAATCTATAGAGATAGATCAAGACGCTTGATAAGTTTTTTCAATGAGTACATACCTTGACAATATTTTGAAGTAGTTCAAAAATGGAACAGTCAAAGAAAGAGTTCTTGGCTGTGTTACAAGGTATGAAATTGAGTAAAGACTCAAAGCCCGACCACGGCAGAAGATAGAAAGAGAATGAAAGTCATTCCCTATGCCTCAGCCATAGGTTCTGTAAAGTATGCTATGATGTGTGCCAGATCTATTGTATACCCTACACTGTGTTGAGCAAGGGAGTACAATAATGATCTAAGAGTAGATCACTGTACATTGGTCAAAATTATCCTTAGTGGAATAAGGAAATATTTCTCGATTATGGAGGTGACAAAAGGTTCGTTGTAAAAAGTTACGTCGATACATGTTTTGACACAGATCTGGATGACTCTAAGTCTCAATCTAGATACATATTGAAAGTGGGAACAATTAGCTAGAGTAGCTCCGTGCAGAGCATTGTAGACATAGAATTCGCAAAATACTTACGGATCTGTATGTGACAGACCCGTTGATTAAAATTATCTCACAAGCAAAACATGATCACACCTTAGTACTCTTTGGGTGTTAATCACATAAATAATGTGAACTAGATTATAGACTCTAGTAAGCCCTTTGGATATAGGTCACATGACGATGTGAACTATGGGTGTTAATCACATGGTGATGTGAACTCTTAGTGTTGAATCACATGGCGATGTGAACTAGATTATTGACTCTAGTGCAAGTGGGAGACTGAAGGAAATATGTCCTAGAGGCAATAATAAAGTTATTATTTATTTCCTTATATCATGATAAATGTTTATTATTCATGCTAGAATTGTATTAACCGGAAACATAATACATATGTGAATACATAGATAAACAGAGTGTCACTAGTATGCCTCTACTTGACTAGCTCGTTAATCAAAGATGGTTATGTTTCCTAACCATGGACAAAGAGTTGTTATTTGATTAACGGGATCACATCATTAGGTGAATGATCTGATTGACATGACCCATTCCATTAGCTTAGCACCCGATCGTTTAGTATGTTGCTATTGCTTTCTTCATGACTTATACATGTTCCTATGACTATGAGATTATGCAACTCCCGTTTA
>NW_021294394.1:0-621 GCF_002162155.2 Triticum dicoccoides | reverse complement strand
TTTTTTGATATAATATTTGTGTTTTTAACATATTGAATTGAATTAGTTTTATTTTTCTGAATTTTTTGATATATTATTTGTGTTTTTAACATATTGAATTGAATTAGTTTTATTTTTCTGAATTTTTTGATATATTATTTGTATTTTTAACATTTTGAATTGAATTAGTTTTATTTTTCTGAATTTTTTGATATATTATTTGTGTTTTTAACATATTGAATTGAATTAGTTTTATTTTTCTGAATTTTTCGATATATTATTTGTATTCTTAACATTTTTAAAAAGAAAAAGTATTTTAAGAATACCTTTAGTCGCGGTTGGCCTGCCCAACCGCGACTAAAGGTCGTTGCGCGCGGGAACAAAAACCCGCCGAAAAAGCCCTTTAGTCGCGGGTCGCCTCACCAACCGCGACTAAAGGTTACCCTTTAGTCGCGGGTCGCCTCTCCAACCGCGACTAAAGGTACCCTTTAGTCGCGGGTCGCCTCCCCAACCGCGACTAAAGGGGGGGGCTATAAATACAAGGGCCCCGAACCCCTTCTCGTCTTCTCCGAATCAACACAGCCGCCGTCGCCCTCGCCCTCGACGCCGCCCGCCGCCGCCCTCGCCCTCGACGCCGCCCGC
>NW_021294393.1:0-1022 GCF_002162155.2 Triticum dicoccoides | reverse complement strand
ACACTGTCATTCCTCAAGTTCCCCTTCTCACAGCCGGATACCTCAATTAACATACCTCAAATCCATATAAACTCATGCAACTACGTAAACGATGCATTACACACATTGTCCGGCTACTACATCAGGACATGCCATCGGACTACCAAATATTGGCATGTTTAATCTGCATGCTAGCTATGGACTAGAAGATCATCCACGACTATCCTTGCCCTTCCCGGCGCCCTTCCTGTCCATCTCCCGGAGTAGCGGTCGAAGACGCGGTATAGATCGAGCTGGATCTGCTCATAGCCGGAGTTGTCCGACCCGTCGATGTCCTCCTTCTCCTCTTTGGAGGCAGTCCGAACATGGCATGGACCGCCCGATTCTGCTCTCAGTCGAGGGCGCATGTGTTCCTCCGCTGCCGCTTCTTAATAATGCGGGCCTGGATGGCTTCCTTCTCTGCGGCTGCCCGCGCCGCCGCATCAACCGCCTCTGCCACCGCCATGTCGGTTGCGAGGCGGGCCTGCGCCGTCCTCATCCTCTCCTTCCCACGACGGGCACACCGGTCCCGGTAGGACTCATACTCCAGCGGACTGGTGATGGGGAAATGGAGATTGGAAGGCTCCCAAGAGGACCGCAATTATCCAGCACATGAGGATTCGAGCGCCCAATGCGCCACGCAATGGACTCGCGCCAGACAGATCATGACGTCGGTCGGGCGTTATCCTCCTGGGGAGCGGCGGAGTGCAATGCGGATGGCCATTGCTTCCTCCAAACGCACAGGACGACACCCCGGTCAACGGATCGGTACAGGTCATCGTCGGATCCACTGTCCGCCATGCTGAAGAAGGTTGGAGATCACTGAACGAGAGCTTGGGTGGCGGAGGAAAGTGGAGGGGACTAGAGTGAAGTGGCTAGGGTTTGGCCCGGATAACGGATGGAGAGGAATATATGTGGGGTCAGGTTGACCAGCGTGGGCCCCGGTGCGATGTGGCGGACTTTCCTGGGCATTTGGGTTGGATATGAGAGGTGTCGATCGGTCC
>NW_021294392.1:17146-17672 GCF_002162155.2 Triticum dicoccoides | reverse complement strand
GAGTGGCAACGCGCGGGGCGGCCGAGTGGTGATGAGTTGATTAACCGAGTGGCGACGCGCGGCGCGACCGAGTGGTGATGAGGTGACCAACCGAGAGGTGACGTGCGGGGCGGCCGAATGGTGAAGAGGTGACCAATCAAGTAGCGACGCGCGGAGCGACCGAAAGGATATGAGGTGACCAACCGAGTGGCGACGCCCGGAGCGGCCAAATGGCGATGAGGTGACCAACCGAGTGGCGGCGCGCGAAGCGGCCGAGTGGTGATGAGGTGACCAACCGAGTGGCGACGCGCGGAGCGGACGGGTGGTGATGAGGTGACCAACCAAGTGGTGACGCGCGTTGCAGCCGAGTGATGATGAGGTGACAAACCAAGTGACGACGCATGGAGCGGCCGCGTGGTGATGAGGTGACCAACCAAGTGGTGACGCGTCGTGCGGCTGAATGGTGATGAGATGACCAACGGATTGGCGACACGCGGAGAGGACGAGTGGTGATGAGGTGACCAACTGAGTGGGGATGCGCGGGGCG
>NW_021294392.1:10962-16187 GCF_002162155.2 Triticum dicoccoides | reverse complement strand
GTGGGGGCCACACGTCAGTGACACAGGAGCTAATCCCGGTCAAACCCAGCGCTGACTGGGGTTTGACCAGGGGTGGGGCCCGCTGTCAGTGGCCTAGGGGGTTAGTTAGTGGGGTCATTAGCGCTAATGACGACGCCACGTCAGATGCGCCGGCGATGAGTCGCCGGTGACCACAGAACACGGCGGGGCACGCCGGACTTGCGCTAGAGGCGTCAGTTTGGCGCGCTGAGGGCACCAGGGGATGGCCCTTGCTCCCGCGCATCCAGAGGACCGAGTGGGAGGTCGTGGGGTCGACGGAGCTCGTCGGAACGGAGCTCGCGGCGGCGGCCGGAGTTCGGGCGAGACGCGAGCGAGAGCTAGGGGGCACGGGAAGGCGAGCTGGGGCGTGCTACGAGCTTGTGGAGACGGTCTAAGCACGATGGTGCACTCAGGTGGGAGCTCCAGTGGCTCTGGCCACGATGGCGACGAGGCACGGCGGCGGCGAGCTTCGGCCATGGTGGAAGAAGGGGGCTAGGGGACGAAGTCAGGTGCGGGGATTGAGGGGAAGAGAAGAGGAACTCACGGGGAGTCGGACGAGACGCTAAGTGGGCTCGGGGACGTCCTGTCGGCGGCGAATCGAACGGCGGCGAGTTCCGGTGGCCGAGGAGGGGAACGGCGACGTGGGCGGCGATGCAGGGCTCCCGGCGTCACGTGAGTTGGTGGAGACGAAGAAGAAAGTGCGGCGGTTCTTCTGGAGGCATCGGCGAGGGGTGGCCGGTGGCCGCGGCGAACAGCGTCGGAGGCGACGGCTGCGCTCAGCACGAGAGGGAGAGAGAAACAGAGGAGGATAGGGACGGAGGGAAAGAGCGAGGAGAGTGAGAGAGGGAGCCAGGGGCTGCGTGGCGTCGCGGGAGGCGACCAGGGGAGGAGGAGGCAGCCAGGCAGGGAGGAGGTGGCCGGGGCGCGTGGCCGCGCGCGCCGGGCGCGTGCCCGTCCTCCTGGCAGAGGAGGAAGGCGACAGGGGAGGGAGGCGGCGGTGGGCTGGGCCAGCGGGAGGAGCTGGCCAGCTGGGCCGGCTACAGGTAAGTGGCCCAGGTAGTCTCTCTCTCTTTTTTTATTTCCGTTTTTATTCTGTTTTTGTTTTATTTAAATTATTTTGCCACTGTTTTGAATTTTAAAAATAATTCAAACAATGCCAAAAACTCCTCTGAATATTTTATAATGCTAGATGGACTTTTCCAAAAGCTTATAAAATATTTCAGGGGTATTTAAATTATATTCTAATTATATGAATATAATTCAAATTCAAATAGCTAAAGATTTAAATTCAAAGTCCCAAGAATAAATCCTTAAAAATGTTCAATATTTTGGTTGGGACCAGAACCCTTACCAAAAATTATCAAACATTTAAGAGGAGCACTTTGGAGCAATGAATGAGATTTCCAGGGTTTTTGCCCCTCTTTTATTTAGGGTTTTGAGGCTTCCAACATTCCTCAATTCAAGTTTCAAAAATATAGACATGATGCACACATGAAGCTAGCCTAGAGCAAAGCCAGAAGCTAGGGATGTGACAACTCACCCCCACTAAACAAGAATCTTGTCTCGAGATTCAAGCATAGGGTAGGATGAAGGGGAAAC
Organism: Triticum dicoccoides; assembly: GCF_002162155.2. Lineage (NCBI taxonomy): Eukaryota > Viridiplantae > Streptophyta > Magnoliopsida > Poales > Poaceae > Triticum > Triticum dicoccoides. The sequence goes on along the minus strand of NW_021294392.1, from coordinate 14,570 downwards.
GCAAACTAGTACAATCTTCACGATCCAGTTGCACTTCAAATGGATTTTGATTCGTCCACCATCTTTATCTTGAAGTCTTGCTCTGAGAAATCCTGCCAACATGATCTGGAGAGAAGAAGGAGACTCTAGAAGGGTCGATTTTCTCGAAGATCGAACAACTCAAGATTAACTTACGGAATGAGACTTAGAACCATCTTTCGGGTTGAGACACGAGATACACATCAATAGGGGTGGAAGAAACGGATGACGAAGGTTCACTAGGTAGACAACAATTTCATACCTAAGAAGGTGGTAAACGATTGTCAACGTAGCGAGGAGTTGAGTTGCCATGATACCATAACGATACACCTTAGGGAAGGTGACTCGTAGAGATATCCCCTTAAGTGGCAAAAAGAATTACTTTTGATTCCGAGATCATTGAAACTCTTTAAACCAGCCTAAGGCAATTCTCGAGCGATCGTTTGGAGGGGGTCGGTAGAATGGCATACTCGGACTTGGATGATGTGGATTACCTTGTTGAAGACAACGTAATGGATGAATTTTGCTTATCACCGGAAATAGAAGAGACCCATGGTAGAATGGCACATTGGCGGTGCAAGCTGGGAACAAAATGCAAATGCTGGGAATGATTCTGGTAACTGGGGAAGAACCCAACAATAGAGAGTGAATTCACTGTTGGAGTGGTTATAGCATAACCGAGGAAATCTGGGGCAATCCCAGCTAGTGCCGATGATAAGACGTAGCGCTTGTGCGTGCTCTCAAGAACTTGAGCATTTCCACAATCATCAAGATTCCACCAATATCCGTGTCAAGGATTCTGGCAACACAACTTGCTACCATAATGAATGGTGATGGAGGATGCAGATGCAAAGGAAGATAACACCTTCTCAGATTTCACCCTTGACGGGGCCAAGGAAATAAAATCTGGATGATCGACCGAGAGACATTTAGCACTCCGCTTCTAATGTTCTCCTTGATGTGCTAGCGTATCCCATTCATTGAAATGGTTTGGTATCTAGAACATCAAGTAAAGGTCGGACTTCGGGAACACAAAAATCCATAGGGGCAACTAGGGGGTAAACCCTACGAAATCCCTATGGGGGGGGGTGGCCAACTTCCTCAAACAAGATACTATAATAATAGGTCTACCGGATGGGTGTGTTGGCCACGACATCCACCTTACTGGTTATCGAGAGACCAATATTATAGTTCTTAGGGAAATGTTCCAACCATCATATCTGCCTGAGATTCAGATCTGGTTGGTGTCAGAATATTCCAGACCCATCGAGTCTAGGAAGAAAAATGAAAGTTTGCAACACAAATCGACGAGATGACGTTGCGGGATTCTCGGGAGATGAACTACGATAGCAAGCTCCAAAACATGAGGTGGTTCTGCTACAAACATGTGAACGCGTTGTCCCAGACAAGCATGACCACGTGGTAGTCTTATAATAAAACACTACCGAGTTCAGGAGGGGGAACCATCAACGAGGGTATCGAAGTTCTTTCATAAGTCCGGATTAGCTCTTATGAAGGAACTCCTTCTCCTTGAACAAATCAATCAGTGGCTTGGTGTGCTAGGGATACATATAGATTGAAGGTTGCAAGTCTTCAAACCACAGCATTCTTCGCACGTGTGCATGACTGATTTGGAATGATTCCAAAGAAAGCAACATTGACTTTCTCGAATCCACGGCGGCAACTTGCATCAGATGCACATGAATTAAAGGAAGTCACTACCTTCATCCAAACAAATGCTTCATGAGCTAGCATGAACAAATGCTTTCAAAAGTTTCCAACACTAGCTTAATGTTCAGCAAAATTATGGAGAAGACAAGGATGTTGTCAATGGGCTCAACAACAATTCATCTAGGTTTCCTTTTAAAAGGAATTCCATAGTTAAGTGAACACGGTGATAGCATTGGTCAGACCAAAGATGTAATGGTGTATGCTCGAGGGATCAACCACGAATAAGACAACATTACGAGCATCGTTGGTACTGAGTTGATTTGACGATGGCCCACACTCAAATCAAAGGATTGATAAGACAATAGGTCCAACAACTGATCACAGGGACCAATCGATGAAGATATCATCTTTCTTCAACACACACTACACAAGAATATCCCTTTGGAACGAACTAAGTCAGACAAGCTTTTATCTTCCAACTCTCCAAGTTGTTGTCTAGCTTAACCAACTAGCTCCGGGATATCCAACACAGATTTTTGGAGAAAGGGTGGTTCACAAGAAACCAACTTGATCACGAGCTCAACATAACAGTCAGGTGACAACCTGGTAATACTTCTGAGAAGATATTCAGAAAATCACGAACCACCGGTATGTTACTAAGCTCGAGAACAATCTTGCCTTTCAGGGCAAGACGATATGATCAAATGAGTGAGGACTTGACAAGATCCTAACTCATCGATCGAAGGGTGCACCGAAATAAGGACTAGGTAGCACGATCAGTCCTAGAATGATGATTCACTAACCAACATGCTAAGAATGAAATTATTATCCTTTAACTACCAAGCAACAGAGTTGCTAGCAGTATTGATTTCACACATCACAATTCATTTGTCGGTATTCCGGTTGCATCAACACGAGGGCCGAGGAATGAACAGTGATGGCAAGAAGTATCACTGTACCAAGAGTTCATAGGATGGTGTGCAATTCCTATAACAATCCCGATATAAAGATGGTGATACTCCAAGGTAGAACAGAACAAAAGTTGGATTGGCATTTGATCTGCGGAATACAACTACTTTGACCCAATCCTAGATATGGAAGAGGTACTGGAGTTTGTTTCTCCTAGTCATTCCAGAATAGAATGGCTTGACAGACCACAAGAGTCATAGGCATCGATGAACGAACGCACGCATACTCTTGACTATCAATTGATAGACGAGGGTCAGAATGCAACTAAAGAGAACAACTCAAAGGAACATATAACTTTCTGAGTTGTGGATGCATAGATTAGTTTGTCGAACCAAGTTCAACATATTTCTTCCGGATAACCCATGCAGAAAGGTAGAACTGGCAGAGTCACGATTTATGAATGGAGAACTCCTCAAGAGTACTGTAATTGTGATTTTTTTTTGATCCAATAAACATCTGCCATAAGTAGTTCATGGTATTTGGAAGAAGAAGATACCACGGACTTCAAGGACTATCGCAAAGGTTACTAATATCCTAAAGGCACTAGCAATTACTATCAACATGAAGTAGGTAGAGTGAATCTCGGGTTCAGAACCCAGGAGTAGAATACCTACTACTAAGTAGCATCACGGGATGCTTCCGAGAATAAAGGCCAGAATCTTCACACTAGGACACAAATCATGGCTAGACCACTAGATGATCCCCTAAGCACTTAGGGTCATAATAATAATTCCAACATATATGGCGAGGCAATAATTACCTCAACACACCGATTAGTGTGGTTAATCTGGCCCATGGGAACATCGGAAACAGAAGGAAGGGATTTGCAAATGCATCGGACTTATTTGGAAACCTGGGATGACTCGGACAGCATAACGGCTATAATTGCTCAAAAAGATTTGAGACAATCACAAAAATGGTGGCATAACCACTCAGAAGCACAATATCAA
>NW_021294392.1:0-5344 GCF_002162155.2 Triticum dicoccoides | reverse complement strand
CGTGGAGTGGCCGAGTGGTGAGGAGCTGACCAACCAAGTGGCGACGCGCGGAGCGGCCGAGTGGTGATGAGGTGACCAACTGAGTGGGGATGCGCGGGGCGGCCGAGAGGTGATGAGGTGATCAACCGAGTGGTGACGCGCGGAGCGGCCGAGTGGTGATGAGGTGACCAACCGAGAGGCGACGTGCGGGGTAGCCGAATAGTGATGAGGTGACCAATCAAGTCGCGACGCGTGGAGCGGCCGAGTGGTGATGAGCTGACCAGCCGAGTGGCGACGGGCGGAGTAGCCTGTCACATCCCTAGCTTCTGGTAATGCACTAGGCTAGACCTCATGTGAGCATCATGTTTTATTTCAAATGAAATTTGAATTGAGGAATTTTCAAAGCCTCAGAAACCTTCTAAAAATGATCAACATTAAAATCTCCTCAAAGAAGTCCAAGAAAATGCTTCTCTTAGTCTCTGAAAATATTGCAAAGAGGTAAAACTCAAAACAATATTTTTGGTATCTCAGAGTTAATTATTTTGGGCCTTTGAATTAAATAAATAGCTATTTGCATTGGATATATATTTGATATATAAATAATATATGTCCAATAATTACTGGAACATTTTATGTGGTTTGGTATATTTTAGTTCTAGCCACATAATTATTTTCAGGATTTTATAAAATGGTCTAGTATTTTTTTCTAAACCAAAACAAAACAGAACAAAATAGAAAATAATAAATAAAAGACAGAGGAGAGAAATCTCACCTGGACCTACCTGGCAGCCCACCTAGCTGGCCCAGCTGGTGGCCTAGCCCACCAAGGCCCATGCCAGTCATCCTCTACCTCTGCCAGTAGGCAGAGGAGGAAGACAGCGCACGCGCGCGCCGTGGCGACACGCCACCTCCCTGCCTGCCTGCATCCCACGCCACCGCGGCGCCTGAACCGCCTCCCCGGCCTCCCCTCGACCCCTGGACACCGCACTCTCCCCTCTTCGCTCCTCTCTCGCCGTTCCCCACCACAGCCGAGCGCGCCCATCGCCGCCGACGCCGTTTACCGGGGCCACAGCCACCCCCTCGCTCCCTCTATGCATCCCTGAGCTCCGCCCTGACCCCGTGGAGCTACACACGCGACGCACGCGGCCAGAGGAGGCCGCAGTCGACCGGAGCGTCGCCGTCTTCATCTCCGATGCCCGGAGATCGCCGTCGTCAATTCGCCGTTGCAGAGGCTTCCCCGAGCCCACCGAGCTTCTCTCCCGACCCCTCGTGAGCCCCTGTCCATTTCCCCTCTCTCCCCGTGCCGTCCGCGCCTTCTAACCACCCCGGCTGTCGGAGCCGACAGTTCCTCGCCGCCGGCGATGACACAGACGGGGCTAGAGCCACTGTAGCTAACCCCCGAGCACGGCAACGTGCTCAGCACCCTTCCAGGAGCCGAGCGCGCCCACCCGTGCGACCTGCCGTGCCCCCTAGCGCCAACCCCGACCTTGCCGTGCTCCGGCCGCCGCCCCGCTCGCCGCCGTCGCCAAATCCGACCTCCCCAGCACGAACGGATGCCACGATTCGATGCGCGCACACACCAGCTACGCGTAGAGCCCCTCCGTCTCCGATTTGGTCGCCGGAGGAGGAATTCCGACCCCCTCCGCCGTCTCTGGCTCCGCCGGCGACGAGCCGCGGGTCAACTCCGGCGAGTTGACCCGAGGTTTGACCCCCCTGACGTGTGGGCCCAGGCGCCTGCTTGTTTAGTGTTAGATTAGTTAGCGCTAATTAACTTAGCTAATTAGATAGGCCACTGACATGCGGGCCCCGCCCGGCTAACTAAGTTACTTAGTGCTAACTAACTTGGTTAGTTGACTGGGTCACTGACCAGTGGACCCCACTGGTCAGGTTTGACCTGGTCGACGCCTTTGACCTGCTGACGTCACCCCGACGTCATGCTGACGCAATATTCCTTTTCTGGAATTTAGTAAATAATCAGGAAATTCCAGAAAATAGCTAAAACTTCAATAATTCATAGAAATTCAACCGTAACTCCAAATTAAATAATTTATATATGAAAAATTATCAGAAAAATTCAAGGAATCCATCTGTACCATTTTCATGCATGTTAGAACAACTTATCACTACTGTTTAGCACATATCAATTAAATGGCATTTAAATATCCACATATGGAGTTTGAATTTGAATCTTGGATTCAAACCAACTTCATTTAATCTGGTTTTAGTTGCATTAGCACAAAACACAGCATATTGCCATGTCACATTCATGCATCATATTGTGCATTGCATTGATTGTGTTCCCTTCTGTGTTGCCGGTATTTGTCCCCTCTCGATAGACGTGATACCGATGACGTGATCGTTGACACTGATGAAGACTCAATGCTATCTTCAGAAGTGCCAGGCAAGCAAAACCCCCTTGTTCATTCCGATAAAGTCCCACTCTCTCGCTCCTGCTCTCTTTTACTGCATTAGGACAACATCGATTCATCTGTTACTTGCTGCGGTAGCTGAACCCCTTTATCCTCTGCATGACCTGTCATTCCACAGTAATTAGATGAAACCCACTAGCATGAGTAGGAGTTGTTTGAGCCCTGTTGTGCCTACTCATTCATGCTTGTTTGTCATGCCTGCTACTGCTTAGAGTTGAGTCAGGTCTGATTCATCGGGGATGAATCAGAGGCGTGTGAACATGTCCTACTGTGTGTGAGCTAAGTGTGTGAACACGTTTTGGTAAAGGTAGCGGTGAGAGGCCATGTAGGAGTACATGGTGGGTTGTCTCATTGCAGCCGTCCTCAGGAACTGAGTTCTGTGTTTGTGATCCATGATTCAGCTACTACCACGCATTGGGCCCGAAACCAATGGACCCTCTCGGCTTCTTGATCACCCTTGTCCTCTGTCCAGGAGTTGCAAGTAGTTTCTGGTGTTTGTAGTATGCTGGAGGCCGTGGGCAGCACTGACCGTAGGGGTGGGCTGTGATGCGGTAGGCACGTGGCACGGTGTACCGGGCGCCCGTTTGGTGTCTCGGGAACCCTGTTCACATCGTTTGGGGCTGTGAGCGAAACTCCGGCTGGATCTCCTCATGGATGGAACCCGAATAGGCGATAAACCTGGACTAGAGACTTGAGTGTTTAGGCAGGCCGTGGCCGACACCCACGTTGGGCTTCCGCTTGAAGGTTGCCGAGTACATGTCGTGTAAACGACGGTAAGTGGTGAGAGCGTGTGTGAAGAAGTACACCCCTGCAGGGTTAACATCATCTATTCGAATAGCCGTGTCCACGGAAAAGGACTTCTGGGTTGCTTATATCAGTTCATAGACAAGTGAAAGTGGATACTCTAAAATACGCAAGATAAGCGTGAGTGCTATGGATGGCGCTCTCGTAGGGAGACGGGAGCGGATCCATAGTGGTGTATTGATATGGTGGATATGTGGACTCGTGTGCGCCACCTCAAAAGAGTTACTTGCAGTCGTAGTTCAGGATAGCCACCGAGTCAAAGCTGGCTTGCTGCAGTTAAACCCCACCATCCCTTTGTTGATAATGATGCATATGTAGATAGTTCTGATGTAAGTCTTGCTGGGTACATTTGTACTCACGTTTGCCTATTTTATGTTTTTGCAGAGAGACTTCGGTCTCACTAATAGTTTCGCGTGGACTTCGACGTTTAGCTTGTTACCTCAGCTACGATCTTGTGCCTTGGCAGGATTTGGTAGATAGTCAGGCTTCTCAGCCTTTTTCATTTATAGATGTCTGTACTCAGACATGATAGCTTCCGCTTGTGCTTTGTTTTGTATGCTCTGAATGTTGGGTCATGAGACCCATGTTTGTAATATCTCGCTCCTCGGAGCCTATTGAATAAATTACTTGAGTCGTAGAGTCATGTTGTGATGCCATGTTGTATTTGCACATATCGAGCATATTGTGTGTATGTTATTGAAATGCTTGGTATGTGTGGGATCTGACCATCTAGTTGTTTATCTTTAGTAGCCTCTCTTACCGGGAAATGTCTCCTAGTGTTTCACTGAGCCATGGTAGCTTGCTACTGCTCCGGAACACTTAGGCTGGCCGGCATGTGTCCTTCTTCGTTCCTATGTCTGTCCCTTCGGGGAAATGTCACGCGATGATTACCGGAGTCCTGTTAGCCCGCTACAGCCCGGTTCACCGGAGTCCTGCTAGCCCAGTGCTACAGCCTGGATTCACTCGCTGATGACCGACACGTTCGATGCTGGGTCATGGATGCCTGTCCCTGTAAGTCTGTGCCACTTTGGGTTTACGACTAGCCATGTCAGCCCGGGCTCCTTATCATATGGATGCTAGCGACACTGTCATATACGTGTGCCAAAAGGCGCAAACGGTCCCGAGGAAAGGTAAGGCGACACCCGTGGGGATACCGTGCGTGAGGCCGCAAAGTGATATGATGTGTTACATGCTAGATCGATGTGGTACTGAGTCGGGGCCCTGACAGCGTTGGTATCAGAGCTTGACTGCCTGTAGGATTACCAAGCCAAACTGGTCGAAGTTGAGTCTAGAAATGCTTTAGTTATATAAGGGAATTGATTGTGGGATGGAACGTAAGGCTCTTTTTACTCCTTATACCTTACGCCCTTCTGATCTGAGTCATCTTATCTTTCCTACGGGGATTAAGAACTAGGCTATCTCTTCTTTCTATCAGGATCACATGTTACTAGTCCGTAGACTTATAGATTGTTGGATTCAAGCTTCTGTTCAGTCTCTACTACCTCCGTACGTTAACTGTTGATCTCGAAACCTTGATATTGTGCTTCCGAGTGGTTATGCCACCATTTTTGTGAATGTCTCAATTCTTTTCTGAGCATTTACAGCCGTTATGCTGTCTGAGTCATTCCAGGTTTCTAAATAGTCTGATGCATTTGCAAAATCCTTTCCCTCTGGTTTCGATGTTCCTTTATGCCAGCTCAATCACACTAATTGTTGAGTTGAGGTATTTTATTGCCTTGACATTATGTTGGAGTTACTATTATGACCCTAGGTGTCTCAGGGGATCATCTAGTGGTCTAGCCATGATTTGTGTCCTAGTGTGATGATTCTGGCCTTTATTCGCAAAAGCATTCCGTGATGCTACTTAGTAGTAGGCATTCCACTTCTGGGTTTCTGAGCCCAAGATTCACCCCACTTACTTCATGTTGATAGTAATTGCTAGTGCCTTTAGGATATTAGTAACCTTTGCGATAGTCCTCGAGGTCCGTGGTATATCGTTCCTCCAAATACCATGAACCATTCATGGCAGAAGTTCCTCGTCGAACTGAACGATCACAACCAGAGTGCTCACGATGAGTCCTCTATGCTATATTGTGACTCTGCCAGCTCAACTTTTCTGCATGGGTTATCCA
>NW_021294391.1:0-1741 GCF_002162155.2 Triticum dicoccoides | reverse complement strand
CCTCGTACCTACACAAAAACAATAGCTCAACACAACCAACGCGCTTAGGGGTTGTCAATCCCTTCACGGTCACTTACGAAAGTGAGATCTGATAGAGATTATAAATAATATTTTTGGTACTTTTGGTATAGAGATGCAAAGTAAAAAGTAAAAGCAAAGTAAAAGCAAAGCCATAATAAAGTGATGGAGATTGATATGATGAGAAAGAGACCCGGGGGCCATAGGTTTCACTAGTGGCTTCTCTCAAGAGCATAAGAATTCTACGGTGGGTGAACAAATTACTGTTGAGCAATTGACAGAATTGAGCATAGTTATGAGAATATCTAGGTATGATCATGTATATAGGCATCACGTCCGAGACAAGTAGACCGACTCCTGCCTGCATCTACTACTCTTACTCCACTCATCGACCGCTATCCAGCATGCATCTAGAGTATTAAGTTAAAAACAGAGTAACGCCTTAAGCAAGATGACATGATGTAGAGGGATAGTTTCATGCAATATGATAAAAACTCCATCTTGTTATCCTCGATGGCAACAATACAACATGTGCCTTGCTGCCCCTTCTATCACTGGGAAAGGACACCACAAGATTGAACCCAAAGCTAAGCACTTCTCCCATGGCAAGAAAAATCAATCTAGTAGGCCAAACCAAACTGATAATTTGAAGAGACTTGCAAAGATAACCAATCATACATAAAAGAATTCAGAGAAGCTTCAAATATTATTCATAGATAGACTTGATCATAAACCCACAATTCATTGGTCTCAACAAACACACCACAAAAAGAAGATTACATCGAATAGATCTCCACGAGAGAGGGGGAGAACATTGTATTGAGATCCAAAAAGAGAGAAGAACACATCTAGTTACTAACTATGGACCCGTAGGTCTGAAGTAAACTACTCACACTTCATCGGAGGGGCTTGGATGATGATGTAGAAGCCCTCCATGATCGATGCCCCCTCTGGCAGAGCTCCGGAACAGGCCCCAAGATGGGATCTCGTGGATACAGAAAGTTGCGGCGGTGGAATTAGGTTTTTGGCTCCGTCCCCGATCGTTTGGTGGTATGTGGATATATAGGAGGAAGAAGTACGTCGGTGGAGCTTCGAGGGGCCCACGAGGCAGGGGGGCGTGCCCTAGGGGGGGCGCCCTCCACCCTCGTGGCCGCCTCGTGGCTTTCTTGATAGAGGGTCCAAGTCTCCTAGATCTTATCTGATGAGAAAGTCACATTTCTGAAGGTTTCATTCCGTTTGGACTCCGTTTGTTATTCCGTTTCTCCGAAACACTGAAATAGGCAAAAAAACAGCAATTCTGGGCTGGGCGTCCGGTTAATAGGTTAGTCCCAAAAATAATATAAAAGTGGAAAATAAAGCCCAATATAGTCCAAAAAACAGTAGATAATATAGCATGGAGCAATCAAAAATTATAGATACGTTGGAGATGTATCAAGGTGGAACATGGGCGTAGTGCCCGGAGGGAGGTGGCGGTAGCCGGCTTGGAGGAAGAAGCGAGTAAACTCTCTAGGGACCCTCCAACTTGAGATGGCCCACACCCTCAGGCTATTCTCGACGATGACCCCGGCCGGGTACTCCATCTCTGGCATGATGCGAGGGCGACGGTAGGTAGGGCCGTAGAACTGAATGGTGGCTCGAGTGGTGGATTTGGCTCGAAAATAAGAAGCGGAGGAGGCTTGAGAGATGAGTGTGAGAGGGATGAGGAAATGGTACCCTTTTATAG
>NW_021294390.1:0-1921 GCF_002162155.2 Triticum dicoccoides | reverse complement strand
AAATAAATAGAAAACAACAATTAAAATAGAAACAGAGAAGGAGGGGGTACCTGTTACTTACCTGGCCCAGCAGAGAAGCCAGCCCACCAGGCCCATGTGCCAGTCATCCTCAACCTCGTGCCAGTGGGCACGAGGGTGTGTGGCCGCAGCGCGCCGGCACGCGTCCCGGCCACCTCCTGCTTGCCGCTTCCCCCTCGACGCCCTGGTGAAGCCACGACACCCCCCCTGACCGCCCCTCTCTCTCTCTCTGCACCCCCTCCTCCCCTCTGCTCTCTCTCACTCGCCGAGCGCAGCCGCAGCCGCGCCACCGTAACGCCGCGGCCACCGTCTCCCCCTCGACCCCTCGCTGTGCTTGCGAGCTCCGCCTCGACCCTCTCTTCCTCCCCACCGATCCACGGCCCTCTGGAAGCCCTGCATCGCCGCCCACGTCGCCGTTCCCCTCCTCGGCCACCGGAGATCGTCGCCGTCGATTCGCCGCACTCCGGCCGCCCCCGAGCCCACTAACCCTCCCTACAGCTCCGCGGTGGGCCTCCGTGCAGAACCCCTCTCTCTCCCCTCGCGTTTGCAAGCTCTAGGCCATAGCTCCGCCGCGGCCGAACTCCGGCCGCCGCTGACCTCGTCACCGCTGTCACTACAGCCGTTTGAGCTCGTCTCGGAGCGTGTCACCGCACTCAGGAAGCCACCAGGAGCCTAACGCATATCCTAACTCGCCCTCCCGTGCACCACAGCGCCAACCCCGCACTCACCGAACTCCGGCGCCGCCGCGAGCTCCGTTCCGGCGAGCCCCGGCGTCCCCGCAGCCTCCCACCTACCCCATCAGATGCGGGAGAGCCCGGGCTACACCCCGGTGCCCTCAGCGCGCGAATCCGATGCCCCTAGCGCAAGTCCGGCGTGCTCCGCCGTGCTCTGTGGTCACCGCTGGCCAAACTCCGGCGGGCCGATGTGGCCACTTAGTTAGGGGCTAATCACCCTATGAGCCACTGCCATGTGGGCCCCTGCGCCTAATTAGGATTAGTATTTTTTCTGTTTAGTTTAGTCTAATTGCAGTGGCCCCACGCGTCAGTTTGACCGTGCTGGCGTGGCCGTTGACTGGGCCCACCCGTCAGCGGCACTAAGCAGCCCCAGTCACTGACCAGTGGACCCCACTGGTCAGGTTTGACCTGAATCTGCCCCGTTGACCTGATGACGTCAAGGTGATGTCATGCTGACGCATTAAATGATTTTCTGGATTTAAAATAAATCAGAAAATCCAGAAAATTGTATAAACTTCTAAAATTCATAGAAAATTAACCGTAACTCCAAATTAAATAATTTATATATGAAAAATTATCAGAAAAATTCAAGGAATCCATCTATACCATTTTCATGCATGTTAGAACAACTTATAGATGCTGTTTAGCACAAATCAATTAAATGGCATTTAAATAATCACATATGGAGTTTGAATTTGAATCTTGTATTCAAACCAACCCCATTTAACTTGTTGCTAGATGCATTAGCCCAAAACACATTCATTTTGCCATGTCATGATCATGCATCATATTGTGCATTGCATTGATTGTGTTCCCTTCTGTGTTGCCGGTATTTGTCCCCTCTCGATAGACGTGATACCGATGATGTGATCGTTGACACTGATGAAGACTCAATGTTATCTTCAGAAGTGCCAGGCAAGCAAAACCCCCCTTGTTCATTCCGATACAATCCTACTCTCTCGCTCCTGCTCCCTTTTACTGCATTAGGACAACATCGATTCATCTGTTACTTGCTGCGGTAGCTGAACCCCTTTATCCTTTGCATGACCTGTCATTGCCACAGTAAATAGATGAAACCCACTAGCATGAGTAGGAGTTGTTTGAGCCCTGTTGTGCCTACTCATTCATGTTTGTTTGTCATGCCTGCTACTGCTTAGAGTTGAGTCAGG
>NW_021294389.1:0-1750 GCF_002162155.2 Triticum dicoccoides | reverse complement strand
GCAAGGGCACCCCTGGCGCCTGGTCGTCCCATGCCCCTCCTTCCCCTCCTCCTCCTGCGCCAGCACGTTTCCGCCCAATTCGCCGGCGCCTGCACATCCTGGTGCACCAAGCGCGGCGGCACTCGGAGTACAGGCAGCCGCTGCCCGACCCCGACGCCACGCTGCAGCACCACTGGCAGCTGGATCCGTAGAGGATCCCGATGCCGAAGGTTCCGCGAAGCCAGAGGGCACACGATGAGGAGGTGCGCAGGCACCGCGCGCAGCTCACGCTGGAGCAGCGGTGGATGCCCGAGTACACCGCCGATTCTCCCAACTGGGAGGCTTGGTTTGCTCTCGAACACGGGGAGCAGCGGTGTGCAGCCGTCGGCGCCGTCCCGCCGCCGTTTCCACCGCCGCCACCGCGGGTAGAGCCTGAGGAAATGGAGGCAGAGGCGGAATACCAAGCCGCCCTCGAGGAGGCCCTGCAGCACGCGCGGGAGGCGGGCCGGTTTGAGGAAGACGCGCACCGGGATGGGCTGAAGCAAGCCCTTGCCCTGTCGGCAGCGGGGGACTCCGTCCACACCACGCTCTTCGTCCCGCCTCCGCCACCGCCGCCGCCAGTGGAGCCCAAGCTGGAGCCGAGGCGGAAGCGCTCCCCGCCTCCAACCACTTGGTAGGAGGAGGCCTACACATGCACAGGACAGTACCGAGAGTGGGTCAACGCGCCTCCTGTCCACTATGTCGTGACGTCGGCGCAGGAGGCGGCCCACCTTGAGCGCTGGAAGGCGCACTGGCTCCGCCAGGAGGAGGCCGACAGCGCGTGACAGATGCACTACGAGCAGATGCAGCCACGCGACACGGAGGCGCTCCAGCTTGAAGAAGAGGAGGAGCGCGCGCGGCTAGCCGCAATGCCGTCGCCCCAGCAAACGCCGGAGGAGGCTGCCCTGGCAGCGTACCAGGCGGCGTTTGGGTGGGCTGGCCCTGCTCCCTTCTTCGTCGACCTCACCAGCGATGGCGACGTCAACGTCAAGGGCAAGGGCAAGGCCGACGACGTCTAGGGCAGAGTGCGGGGCGGCAATGTGCGAGCGCAGACATTTTTATGTTTTAATTAATGTTTAATTAGGTTTAAGTGGACTTTGGTCGGCGGTTGACCGGCCACTTATGTTTAATTATGTTTATTTTCTGCAAGCTGTTTTTTCTTTTCCACCCCGACACATTTGGGTCCGCCTCCTGTTGGGCGGTCAAGCCGACCCATTTGAGAATGCGGACGCGCACGACCGTCTGGCCGACCCAAACGGACAAAAAGCGGACAAAACGTGCATCCGTTTGGGTCGCCCCGTTGAAGTTCCTCTAATGATGCTATTAGAATACGTACACATATTTCCGAGAAGAAATTCCACGACAACTTTCTGAGAGCGTCGGAATCCAGAACAGAGTCTCACTGAATGAATACACGATTTTGATCCAGATGGACAAAATCCTCCATTCATTCCTTAACAAGAAAAGAGTAGTTCTATCATGTGTAAATCGTTTGAGTCATTTTACATTGCATCCGGACGATATGGATCGTCCGTCAAAGCGAATTCGACGGTCCAGATCCGATGTAAGACGCTGATGTCACATGTATTATATCAGACACTTAGGGTCATTTTTGGGAGAAAAAATATTTCGAACTGATCTAATTTTCCCTCCCAAATATTTCGAGGGTATTCTCGGTACGAATTTTAGGGCTATTTTCGGTTCGATATTTATCCCGTTCGCTCGGATTTAT
>NW_021294388.1:0-971 GCF_002162155.2 Triticum dicoccoides | reverse complement strand
CTCCGAACTTGCTTGACCGATTCAGGTGGAGTCCAATTAAGGACGGCTTGAACTCGCTCAGGGTTAACAGCAATACCTTTACCAGATATTACATGACCCAGATAGGTCACTTCTGACAACCAGAATTCACATTTAGAAAATTTGGCATAAAGGCGATGCTCTCGAAGTTTCTGCAACACTAGCCTTAGATGTTCGGCATGTTCTTCCTCGTTCTTGGAGTAGATGAGTATATCATCGAGGTAAACCACGACGAATTTATCCAAATACTCCATGAAGATTGAGTTCATTAACCGAGAAAAGGTGGTTGGAGCGTTGGTTAAACCGAAGGACATGACGGTGTACTCGTATTGGCCATAACGAGTAACAAAGGCCGTTTTAGGAATGTCCCCGTTTCTGATTTTGATTTGATGGTAGCCCAACCTCAAATCCATTTTGGAGAAAACTGAGGATCCAGCGAGCTGATCGTACAGGTCGTTGATCCTGGGAAGTGGATATTTGTTCTTGATTGTGACCAAATTAACAGGTCGGTAATCTACAACCATCCGGTCCGTACCATCCTTCTTCTTGACGAATAGGACGGGGCAAGCCCACGGAGAAGAGCTAGGTTGGATGAAACCCTTTTTCAAGGACTCATCGAGTTGTTTCTTAAGCTCGGCTAGTTCTAGGGGTGCCATCTTATAAGGTCTTCTAGCAATCGGAACGGTTCCTGGAATGAGGTCTATTACAAACTCAACATCCCTGTCAGGTGGAACACCTGGCAATTCCTCTGGAAAGACATCCGGGAAGTCACGGACTACCGGAACGTCCTCAAGGTCTGGCAAAGGGCTGGCGTTAAGAGAATATAATTGTCGCTTGGCTATTCGGGTCAAGACATTGACTATCTTTCCCGAAGGATGGGTGAGTTGAACAGTCCTAGAGAAGCAATCGATTTGGGCATGATGAGCCGACATCCAGTCCATACCCAGAATGAT
>NW_021294387.1:0-1037 GCF_002162155.2 Triticum dicoccoides | reverse complement strand
TTGATCTACAAGACATATTTGCAAAGGTTTTAGACTAAGTTCATGATAATTAAGTTCTAATCAAATTATGAACTCCCACTCAGATTAGACATCCCTTTAGTCATCTAAGTGTTACACGATCCGAGTCGACTAGGCCGTGTCCGATCATCACGTGAGACGGACTAGTCATCGTCGGTGAACATTCTCATGTTGATCGTATCTTCCATACGACTCGTGTTCGACCTTTCGGTCTCCGTGTTCCGAGGCCATGTCTGCACATGCTAGGCTCGTCAAGTTAACCCTAAGTGTTTTCGCTGTGTAAAACTGTCTTACACCCGTTGTATGTGAACGTAAGAATCCATCACACCCGATCATCACGTGGTGCTTAGAAGCGACGAACTGTAGCAACGGTGCACAGTTAGGGGAGAACACTTCTTGAAATTTTTGTAAGGGATCTTCTTATTTACTACCGTCGTCCTAAGTAAACAAGATGCATAAACATAATAAACATCACATGCAATTATATAGTTGTGACATGATATGGCCAATATCATATAGCTCCATTGATCTTCATCTTCGGGGCTCCATGATCATATTGTCACCGGCTTGACACCATGATCTCCATCATCATGATCTCCATCATCGTGTCTTCATGAAGTTGTCACGCCAACGACTACTTCTACTTCTATGGCTAACGCGTTTAGCAATAAAGTAAAGTGAGTTACATGGCGTTCTTCAATGACACGCAGGTCATACAAAAAATAAAGACAACTCCTATGGCTCCTGCCGGTTGTCATACTCATCGACATGCAAGTCGTGAATCCTATTACAAAGAACATGATCTCATACATCACAATTCATCATTCATCACAACTTCTGGCCATATCACATCACATGATCAATCGCTGCAAAAACAAGTTAGACGTCCTCTAATTGTTGTTGCATCTTTTACGTGGCTGCAATTGGGTTCTAGCAAGAACGTTTTCTTACCTACGAATAACCACAACGTGATTTTGTCAACTTCTATTTACCCTTCATAAGGGCCCTTTTCATCGAAT
>NW_021294386.1:0-923 GCF_002162155.2 Triticum dicoccoides | reverse complement strand
CATCATCGTCTTGTGCTTGTGATCTCCATCTCCGAAGCACCGTCATGATCACCATCGTCACCGGCGCGACACCTTGATCTCCATCGTAGCATCGTTGTCGTCTCGCCAATCTTATGCTTCCACGACTATCACTACCGTTTAGTAATAAAGTAAAGCATTACATCGCGATTGCATTGCATACAATAAAGCGACAACCATATGGCTCCTGCCAGTTGCCGATAACTCGGTTACAAAACATGATCATCTCATACAATAAAATTCAGCATCATGCCTTGACCATATCACATCACAACATGCCCTGCAAAAACAAGTTAGACGTCCTCTACTTTGTTGTTGCATGTTTTACGTGGCTGCTACGGGCTTAAGTAAGAACCAATCTCACCTACGCATCAAAACCACAACGATAGTTTGTCAAATAGACTCCGTTTCAACCTTCGCAAGGACCGGGCGTAGCCATACTTGGTTCAACTAAAGTTGGAGAGACAGTCGCCCGCAAGCCATCTCTGTGCAAAGCACGCCGAGGGAACCGGTCTCGCGTAAGCGTACGCGTAAGGTTGGTCCGGGTCGTCTCGTCCAACAATACCGCCGAACCAAAGTATGACATGCTGGTAGGCAGTATGACTTGTATCGTCCACAACTCACTTGTGTTCTACTCGTGCATATAACATCAACATAAATAACCTAGGCTCTGATACCACTGTTGGGTTTCGTAGTAATTTCAAAAAATTTCCTACGCACACGCAAGATCATGTGATGCATAGCAACGAGGGGAGAGTATTGTCTACGTACCCAACGCAGACCGACTGCGGAAGCGATGACACGACGTAGAGGAAGTAGTCGTACGTCTTCTCGATCCAACCGATCAAGCACCGAAACTACGGCACCTCCGAGTTCGAGCACACGTTCAGCTCGATGACGATCCC
>NW_021294385.1:0-2268 GCF_002162155.2 Triticum dicoccoides | reverse complement strand
GAGCCCTGGTGACTCCTGGGCTTATATATGCCGACGGCTTTGCCGTAGGCATAGTTTTTTTTTCCCTGTTTTTTCTCTTTTCCAATTCATTTGACAGCATTTCAAAACAGAACAATATGAAATTATGCAGAAATATGACAGTTCATCATCTAAACATACTCAAGTTCACCATCATCATCTAAACATACTCAAGTTCATCACATCATCTAAAGATCATCACCGACTCAAGTTCATGAACATAAAAGTTGTGCAAGACATGAAACATCATAAAAGTAGGAATATGAAAGGCATGGCACGACGGCCACATGCACGGAATCATCAAGCAAGACCACCTCCGCCAAAACCACCACCTCCGCCAAAACCACCACCTCCACCAAAACCACCACCTCCGCCAAAACCACCACCTCCACCAAAACCACCACCTCCGCCAAAACCACCACCTCCACCAAAACCACCACCACTCTGCCAGATCGGAGATACTGGGGTCGACGGAGCAGGAGTCGACCCACCGGTCCCCTACATGTTTCAAAAAAGATTCTAACAGTAAATATGATATGATAGTGTTGAATGAACGAGAACTAGTTTGTCAGTAGTTAGGCAAATGTACTAACCGGACCATCACTGCCTAGTGCCACCCATTCATCGAACGTGGGCACGTGTGGGGGTTCTCCTGCAGGTGGTGGTGGGGGTCCCATTTGTGGTGGACCCGTGCCGTTACTCCAAGCCGCCAACATAGCCTGAATGGTAGTTAAACAAGCAAACTAGAAGATCAGAAGGAATGAAAGTGCAAAAATTTAGCTTGGTTTTAAGAGGGCAGAACTAACCGTCATCATGTGACGGTTGTAATCATCGTTTGCCTTCACTCGTTTCAAGTACTCCCGCACCTCGAGATTCCTATGCTCGACAAACTCCTTATATGCCTACATAATTTAGATTGTTTCTAAGTGAGCAATGCTGAAAATAAACTGAGAATGCTAGATAGAAAAAGATAAAAGGAAGTACTTACAGCATGCTGGCGGGCTAAAGGAGTCTGTGAACGCCCCGTACTCTCTAACTGGCTCGGGTTGCTAGCCCGAAGTTGTGTGTACGAGATCGAAGGAGTGATCAAGCCGTCGAAACACGGATACCGGCCATTCTTCTTCCCCTGGATGGCCACCACCGCCGTGTCGTCGATCTGAGACTGGGCGACCTCGGCAACAGGAACATCCGGATGCAACTCCTGATAGTGATGAATGTAAGACCCCAGGTGCTCCTTGGTCTTGCCGTAGTACTGGCTCTCGCCCTCCTTGCGACGACTCCGCTCGCGGGCCAGCTTCCACGACTCCATGTCTGAGAGCGGCCTCTTCAACTTGTCCTCCTACAACGTCAAATAGAAGTTAGCCATACATAAGAACATGACGGTAAAGAAGAATAAAAATGCATCATGCACATAGATATACCTTCATGGCCTTGAAGCTCCACTGGTTCCTGTTTCCTTGGCCGTGTGTCCCGTCGGCTCCACGGTTAGCCCGTCCCTTGATGCTCTTGGCAGCAAACTCTGCATCGGCGCCGAGCCACCTATCCACCAAACTCACCCATCCGTCATGCCTTCCATAGCACCAACGAGGAACAACCTATGCAAATTTTGGAAGCATGACATGTGAGCACGAAACATAGAGTTGACCGCTTGAAACAATGAAAAGTTAGTAATAGTT
Source organism: Triticum dicoccoides (assembly GCF_002162155.2). Lineage (NCBI taxonomy): Eukaryota > Viridiplantae > Streptophyta > Magnoliopsida > Poales > Poaceae > Triticum > Triticum dicoccoides. The sequence continues at coordinate 574 of NW_021294385.1, read as the reverse complement.
ACCATCATGAACTGCTCCCTGTTCAAGGTAAGTCGCTGCTTCTGCGCTTGACTTTTGGTCATCTTTTGGTGCAGGTAGTAGTGGTAGTACTACGAGACGGCAACCCAGCGCACCTCGTACTGCAACTGACGAGCTTTCTTCTTCGCAGCTGCAAGCAAGACCACATCGGCTCTGGCCTTGTGCTCGTCAAGAACTCTATAGAGTTGCTGCATAAACCAGAAGCAAACAAGGCATGAGTTGAGTGATCCAATGATAAACTATGAACGAAACTGAAGACAAGTGATTAAGAAGAGAACTTACCCAAAATTTGGTGATCACGGCCTTAGCGGCTGTCCCGTACTCCGCGTTGCTGCAAGCCTCGTAGTGGGCCCAGCTCGTGGCCAAAACCCGCAGCTGCGGGTCCCTGTCTGGCCGCGGGCAGAATAGGCCAGGCCAAAAGTGCTTCAACAGGACAGTGATAAGGCCGTTCGGTTTACGGCCATTTCCGCGAAGGATCCAGTTTCTGCAAAAGAATCAAATGATTGCCATGTGTACAATAAGAAAATGTTGTCATGTGTTGAAAATATGATTGAGA
>NW_021294384.1:0-1671 GCF_002162155.2 Triticum dicoccoides | reverse complement strand
TTTTCTAATTTCTGACATTTGTTTTGATTTAAATAATATATTAAATCATTTATTTAACTTATGCCAATTTTTGCAGGGGCTAGATATATTATTTCAGAGCTCCTTTATAAATGGCATAATATTTGGACATATATTAATATATATAATTAATATATTTCCAAAGCAAATATTTATGCATTAATTCCAAATGCCCAAAATAAATACCTATGAGCTCTTAAAAATATTGGTTTGATTTTTATCTCTGTCCAATATTTTCAGAGAGCAACATGAGCATTTTCTTGGACCCTTTTGGAGAAATTTTTATTTGGGTCATTTTCAAAATGATTCTGAGGGTTTCACAGATCCCCATTTCAAGTTTCTGGTGAAAGAGTAAACATGATGCAACACTCTAATGCATGACTAGCTAGGGTGTGACAACTCACCCCCACTCAAAAGAATCTCGTCCCGAGATTTGGGTTCCTCCGGGAAGAAGGCGGGATATTCCAGTCGAAGACGATCCTCCCTTTCCCAAGTTGCTTCATCCTCAGAATGGTGCGACCATTGAACTTTGAGAAACTTGACATTATGACGTCGGGTGGTACGTTCGGCCTGATCGAGGATACAAATGGGGTACTCTCGATATGTAAGATTATCTTGGAGATCAAGCGTTTCGTGGTCCACTTCACGGATAGGATCCGAGAAGCAACGCCTGAGTTGAGAAACGTGGAAAACATCGTGGACTCTGGAGAGGTACGGAGGTAGTTCCAACTGATAGGCAACTTCTCCTCGTTTGGCGAGAATGCGAAAAGGTCCAATGTAACGAGGAGCCAATTTGCCTTTGATACCGAAACGATGGGTTCCCTTCAGAGGGGTGACCCGAAGATAAGCCTTCTCGTCAAGCTCGAAAGTCATAGCCTTATGTTTTCGGTCATATTGACTCTTTTGACGAGATTGGGCTGTTTTCAACTTTTCACGAACGATACGAACTTGTTCTTCTGCTTCCTGAATCATATCCGGGCCAAAGAATTGTCTTTCCCCGGTCTCTGACCAGTTAAGGGGTGTTCGACACCGTCGTCCATAGAGAACTTCAAAAGGGGCTTTACCCAAGCTAGATTGATAGCTGTTGTTGTAAGCGAATTCGGCAAATGGAAGGCACTTCTCCCAGTCCATTTCGAACGAGATAACAGAGGCTCGAAGCATGTCTTCTAGAATTTGGTTGACGCGTTCCACTTGACCACTCGACTGAGGGTGGAAGGCGGTGCTAAAGGAGAGACGGGTTCCCATAGCATTTTGGAAACTTTCCCAAAATCGAGAGGTGAAAAGACTTCCTCGATCCGAGTTGATTTCCAAAGGAACACCATGAAGAGACACTATACGGGAGATGTATAAGTCTGCCAGCTGACTAGCGGTTATACTCTCACGAACAGGTAGGAAATGGGCTACTTTGGAAAGACGATCGACAACGACGAAGATAGCATTATTCCCTCTCTTGGTCCTGGGAAAACCGGTAATGAAATCCATACCAATTTTATCCCATTTCCATTCAGGAATAGCTAAGGGTTGAAGGGTGCCAGCAGGCCGTTGATGCTCTGCTTTTACACGACGACAGACGTCGCAATTAGCAATATACTAAGCAATTTCTCTCTTCATCCTAGTCCACCAGAACCTCTGGCGTAGGTCCTGATACATCTT
>NW_021294383.1:0-1362 GCF_002162155.2 Triticum dicoccoides | reverse complement strand
AGCTCAATCCTGTGAACCTTCATGAAGACAACCTTGTGGCCTTGCCACTGATAAACTTGTTTGTGGAGGCATGCCACGTCATGTTCCTGCGTAAGCTTGACAAGAACAATATGCCTCACAAACGAAGGAGTAGCTTTGGACTTCTTGTGCTTCAGTACACCCTGGACAACACGCCTGACAACAGTGAGGCTTGAATACAACTCTTCATTGGTATAACCGCAAATGGCTTCCAGGATCCAACAGCCTAAGAACTCTGTTTTCGTAGTGCGTATATTCAGGTCATCCGCCTCATAGCGAGTGACATGTACAACCACACAATCCATGTCTGCGTCAGGGCTCTAATTGAAATAGAAACAAATTCTGGATTACTTTTCAGTATAAGAAACACAAGTTATTTAAACCACTATGTATAGCATGTCATCGAATCTAATAAAATTTTGCATTATTAATCACCACATAATTAGATGAAAAACCACAATCGACATCAGCAAAGAAGAAAATCACCTTGGGCAGCTCAGCAGGGGGGCGGACACACCCTCGAAGTGGAAAACGGCTCGTGCAGTGCCACGGGGGCTGTAACCTCAAACGGGGCGTTGACCATCTCAGTAGTGGCCGTGAGCGTATCTGGGGTCGGCTCGGTGGCTGCCTCCACCTTCTTGGGGCTTTCTGTCTCGTGGGGATCAGCCTCCCGCGTCTGCTCCAATATCGGCAGATCTTTGCCTGGTTCTCCTTGGTCCATCATGAAACTGACGAATACTAGGAGACCACTGAAAGGAAAACACAATCGAAATGACAATGAAACAAAAATAGAGTGAGGATCGGCTACTTCTTTGCAAAAGTTCTTTTTTCTCTAAACGAAAATATACCAACATCACGGATCCGCTTACCTTCCCTTCGTTGGGAGAGAAGAACAGCGGCAAATGCGAGTGTTGCCTTTCTCGAAGACGGTGAGGGAGAAGGGTATTCAGTGAAGAGTGAAATGATGGTTGCTTCGTCCGTCAAATTTAGACTGCGGGGAGGTGGGGTTTTGAGATACGACTGCTCCTTACTGCCGCACTACGACCGGGGTGACTCTCCGCCTGCTTACTGCCCCGCGCGCTTCATGGCCCGCATGTCGGTGAACAAAAGTATAACGGCATTCAGTAGAGGGAGACGTTTCAATGACCTAGGAGGAGCCAGAAGTGGTAGAGTGTCTTCCATTGTACTAGTAGTAATTGTTTTTTTGGGTAGCTGTAGAGTGTCTCCACTGTACTAGTAGTAATTGTTTCTCTGGGCCGAAGAAAACAGCCCATCCACACTACTAAATAGTAAAATCAATTCAAAAGCCCATATATTTATTGAATGAGCGGCGCTACCCACACC
>NW_021294382.1:0-1536 GCF_002162155.2 Triticum dicoccoides | reverse complement strand
ATTTCTTCCCGGCCTTCTTGTATCGAGAAGCATTGCACACCGGACAACTTGTTTTTTCCGCGTGCTCCTTCCGATAAATTATGTAATCGTTGATGCATGCATGGTATCTAACGTGTGGCAGATCAAGAGGGCACGCGATCTTCTTGGCCTCATCAACACTACTAGGACATAGATTACCCTCGGGAAGAACATCCTTTAGGTACTTGAGATGCTCATCGAGGCTAGTGTCGGTCCATTTGTTTTTAGCCTTCGTCTTCAGCACTTGGAGCGTGAAACTCAAGCGGGTCACCTCAGGATTGCAACCATCATACAATGGAGTGGTCGAGTCTACCACCAGTTGCTCCAGCTTAGCCTCCTCTCTAGAAGCAGCTCTCTCAGTACTCGTCTCCTTGCGAAGCAATGCTTGAACATGAGGGTCCCGCACGATTGAACTTAGTATCGACGAACTCTGCTGCGTGGAGTCCATGTCGTTCTCTCCGCCGCCATGTCTGGCCCCTTCTCCGCCGCCATGTTCGGCCTCTTCCCCGCCGCCATTATCGATCATCTCTTCGTCTTGCCCCATGTCATCATTGCCTGCCCCGTCGGCATCCTCAACATCGTCATCCTCATCTTCAGTTATCCACCGAGTATAGCCATCCATGAAACCAGTCATGAGCAGGTGCGCTTTGACACGACCATCGACATGGGGGTCAAGCCAAACTATTCCTTTGCATTTTCGACACGGACATAAAACCTCTGTCAGGTTATTTTCCTTCATGTCCTGCACCGCCGACCGCAACCACCTGTCCACCATCGTTCCACTGACCATCGTGAACTCTGCACGGTAATAATAAACAAATTGATTATAAAAATGCGTGCATTCATCAAAGTCATACAAAAATTCGGCATGACCTTCCTTAAAAGTAGGACATATATAGATCTAGAGTTTGCCTGGAATTCGTCGAAACAGAAATAAATCGACATTTCGGCAAAACATAGGCAACTCAAATGCACAATTTGGCGTCAACTCATGCCACACACACAATTTTCATAAAAATATCACACACACATGCATAAACATATTTCCATTTTGCAAAAGCATGAAATATTAATCACACCTCTATCTCGAGATCGAGCGCACGGTGGAGATGATGATGTAGGGAGGTCAAAAGTGCACAAAGCTCTTCTTGACAAAGAAAGATCTAGTTAGGGGGCAAATAGGTCACTTAACTAAATGCTACATCTACCTAGCTAGCTAATTTGGGAGGAGACAACTTCAACTAGTGGAGGGGGGAGGAAAAAGAGAAAGGAGATGAATTAATGGCGGTGGTGTAGTTATAGCTAGGAGTAATGAAGAGAGAGAAATGTAGGTAGAAGAGGGAGAGTAATGGGGGGAGAAGTATTGAGGAAGAAGAAGAGTGAGAGAGGGAGGATGTGGGAGGGTAGGGGAAAGGGAGGAGAGGAGATGGGGAGGGGGAGGTGGAAAAGGTAGTGGGTCCTGCGTCTTAGCAATAGCGCGGGAGAGAAAGCGCGCTGCTGCTAAGAGCATAGCAACAG